>NC_083337.1:73019033-73322670 GCF_019175385.1 Lycium barbarum
GACAGTATTAGTTTAACTTTGATCAATCACATGTGATAAAGCTTGGGGTCTATTTAACCATGCTTTCACTTATCTTGGCTTCTTTTCATATATTGTTATAAGTTCATTAGGTATATGTGTTTGGATAATGACCATGCTAGCTAATTAGTATGCCCCTGTGGTTAAAAGGTAATGACTTGGTTTATAGCTTTCTTGTCTACTTTATTGGAATAGTTCTGCTCTAGGTGTGAAAAATTCATGAAATCTGGGATATTTGACTAAGTTGATGTCATCCACATTTTGGATAAAACAGTGTGACATGATTGGACTGTTAGTATTCTGATCTGTGAGTCCTGTTCGCTTTAATACAACTGCTGAGTTATTTGAGAGTGTTTTTGATACTATTGGAACCTCGTCACTTATTAACTTAGGAGCCTGAAAAAGGCATGCATATCGGAATCTAAGTAAATCTGAGGAGTATCATTAGCTTTTTAGTCTATACATATTGTTTCCTTTTGTGGCTGAGTGGCAGGACAAATGGTTTATGACCGTAGGGTGCATTTGATTGCATTTGATTACAAATCATTAACTTAAAGAAAGAGTTTGATACTACATGGCATTTGAATAAAAAATGGAGGTTATTATTTGTCTATGTGATTAGGATAAGCATGATAAGCAAGTTAACATCTGATAATTTAAGAGTGTTTGGTCACAACATGGTTGTAAATTTTATTATCCTGTCCCAATACTTACTTGGTTTTAATGAGTCTCAGTTAATGTTTTTGAGTCTTTTGTCATGTTTCAAAACCAGTTCTGTTTCATGTTTGACTCAGCTTGGCTCATTAACAACCACTATTTTCCCTGTTTGAGTCCAACTTTGTGTTTTTACATGATCCACTCAACAATTTGAAACTAAATGAATATGCAATACTGCCTGCTTTTCTGGTTGAGTCCTATGTTTTCAAGAAAAAGTTTTCAAAGGCTAGTAAACAACCATGCTTTAAACTAAGTCCATTTTACTCTTTCTTTTATTTGGGACACTGTTTAAGAGTGAAGCACTCAGGCTACAGTTTAAGAGTGAAGCACTCAGGCTTAACTTACTTGGTCAGTTTTCTTTGTTTGGATGTTGTGCCTTGTTGCATTCTTCTTGTTAAAAGAGGTAAACACTTTATGGCTGAAAGATGATCTGTTTGGATTTTTGAATTTGCTTTTGGATTCCTAGCTGCTTTTTAGTGTTAGGAGTCTTTGTTTGGCAGAAAATGCTCAATTTGTAGTTGGTCTATAGGACTTTAAAACTAGAAAATTTTGAACTGTTGGAGAACTGTCAAACTTCTTTTGGAAAAATTCATTTGTTGTGTTGATTTTAAAATAGTCTAACTTATGTAATTGATAACTTGCTAGTTGGCTTGTTAAGTCACTTTGTCTTTGCTTAAATAGTCTCACCTATTCATTAAGGAAAAAAATAATTACTTGTCCTTCATGAAATATTGGTTTAACCTATACTTTGTTGTTTCACTCAAAGATAACTAAAGTAGAATTCTAGGCAATTCTCTTGAGTATATTAATGTCTGTTAAGTGAGTATAACAGTCCTATTACTTTCTCCCGTTGACAAGTGATAGTTGATTATAAACTTGGCTTCTTTGGGAGATGAACAAGTCCTGGAAATTGTTCCTTACTTGATAACTTGTGTGTGACACTTAGTATGTATTAACTGTTTCTCTTTGGAATCTAGTCACTCATTATTTAAATTTATGTCTGGTAGAATGCCTTCTTGAATTAATTAAGTGTTGATGCTATGAATGGGTTAGATACTGATTCTGTATATATGAAACTATGGTTCATCCTTTGTTTTGTTTTGACCGTATAAATAGATTACTTAAGCACTTTATCAATCATGATTGAATTTAGTAGGATATTGATGTTAATGTTAAGGTAGCCAGATCTGTTGAAAATATACTTGGACATATTGATTAAGAGGCTGTTTGTTGTCACCATTTATGTACATTTCGTAACCCATAATACTGTGAGCCTAAGACATAAGTGGAGAGACAAAACAACACTTGGGGATGAAGCTCAAACCTTCCCTGGTGTCTACCATGCCTGGGATTCCTGGAAACCCCTTGGATCTTGTGTGGCATCAGGAACAAAAGGGTTAGAGCTTTCCGTTTTGGGCTGTTTTAATCTCTCCATGGGTGTGTAAATCCATGGTGCATTGGCTGGTGATGGTGTATGATTATTAGATTAGCATTGTCCATTTTTTTTTTCTTAAGAGAGTCAGCTTGTGAGCCTGTTTATTTACCCTTTAGTTCTAGGCTCTGAATTAGTTACTGATTGGTTTATATAAGTTAAAAAGAACCTTGAATAGTTTATTTTTCCTCATCTCCTCTCAATGCATTAGTTTTCTTCTCTATATACTAGGTGATATACCAAAGTATACAGAGTATATTCACCTCTATACCCTCACAGGTGTATAGGAGTGGATATATTCGGTATAGTTATGGTATATCATTTTTGCCATTTGTGAATATGAACTTGCATTGTGTCAATTTAAGTCTCTTGGGCCAACTGTTTAAATTAGTGTTTGGGCCTCTTCAGGCACTTTAAATGAGTTTTGTACTTCGGCTGAATGTTTCTCTTTTCTTCCTAAATCTGAGTAAATAGTCTATGTGGGCTGTCATTTGGGCCTTACACTGTTTCGGCCAAGAAATTATGTTACCACCTAATGACCTACTTGTTTAGCTTATGCATATGTTTGGCTTGAATTTAGTTGTCTTGTGACTTAGTATCCTTACTTGAACAAATACTAATCCTAGTCTTCTTGTGTGTTTCATGGGAACAAATTTTGGACCCTTCTAGCCGTCTCTTGCATCAATATTTGTTAGGCCTAAGGCCCAACCACTCTCTCTTTGATGGAGTCCGCTAAGGCATGGAAAGGGAAGAAAATATGTGTTAGAAGGCCCAACCAATGGGTGAAAATGGCACTGATGGGTTTGGGTAGGCCCATCAGTTTGAAAGTCTACTTTCTTTCCTCCTTTCTGTTTTTTTATGTCTATATGTTGTATATGTATCAAACATGTAAATAGTGAAACCCCTATTTATGTGTAGAATTTAGGAAATCAACGTTTAGTATTTTAGGAAGTCACTTAAAATATTTTCAAACTCGGTTAATTCTGGTTTTTGCACGACTAGAATCTGATTTTGCTAAAAGTTTAAAAATTAAATCATGTTTTTTTGACAAGGTAAATGACTTTTTCTCAAATGGCTAATTGACGAATTTTTGGCCTTTGGCAAGAAAATCTGGAAACAGTTTACCTTAAAAGAGGCAAAATATGATTTTTAGGTCTTCAGAACATTGGCTTTGGTTACTTGTGAGTGTGATGTTGAAATAAGAAAGGAATTTTGGATGAAAAAATGGGTAAAGTGGCCTGAGTTTCATTTTGATGGCAACAAGTCTTGAAATATCGTAAATATTTGAGCCAATTCTGGAAATGGCTTAAAAACTGGAAATTTGAGGTTTTGAGAAAATTGGGGGAAATGGATTGTTTTTTTAACTCAAACATTTTCAATGGTTGGGCTAAATGCCCAAAACTTTATTGGACGAAAATATATTTTGGACCAAGTATGATGATAAGAAGGATTTTGGACTTAGAGTACTATTGACCTATGGCTTCAACAATAAAAACAGAACTGATTTTTCATAATAAACTTATATTTTTCATATATAGACATGTATATATATAAGTACAAAAACGGAGATATACTCCATATTTTTATATATACGTATAAAAATCCGTAGGTACTAAACTCATTTTGTTAGGACTAGAATAGTAGTGACTCTACTCAGGAGAAATTCTGAGAGTGTCCTAGTCCGGCAACAAAGTTAGTTGCACACTTACACGGATTTTTAAAACCAAAACCCCCTTTTTATAAGAGGACTTTTTGCCAAATTATTTTTCCCTTGAAATTATAATATGATATCAATGACATTTTTTGCAGAAAATTAAACACTTATAAACAAATAAGTGCATTAATCACACATTGAAGCTCGTAGGGTAACCGTATTCTACAGATCTTTAATACTAGTGTGCGTAAAACCTTCCCTAGGGGATCACCAGAACCCTTAACTTGAACTTTAGTGTCACGACCCAAACCGATGAGTCGTGACGAGTGTCTGACCTCTAGCAACCAAACACCCCTGTACTCATATCTGAATCTTACTGGACTTCTAGGGCCCATACATGACTTAAACAGATCTCATAAATAGGCGACATCATGAACACTGAACAATCTGTATATACATAAACATGCTGAAAGAACAGTGCAAGCCAGCTAGGCTGCTACATATACTGTACACAAAAGAATAGAAGCCGACAAGGCTACATCATCTGACTAATACATTCAACCTTCTACAGACCTCTACTGGAATAAAATCCGTAGAAGGACGGGACGGGGCCTTGCCATACCCATCTATATACATCTTAAAAGAATGGTACCATAATAGACTGCAACTCCGAATCAAATGGAGTGCACTGATGGCTGCTGGATAAAAGTCCTACTAAGCTGGACCACCTGTCTATCTAACTATACTTGCGGGCATGAACGCAGTCCCCCGAGCAACGGGGAGTTAGTACGAATAATGTACTGTGTATGTAAGGCATAAGATCAACATATTTATACAAGAATCATGAATAAGATCTGAACTCATGAGCTAAAATGACTTTCTGCATGTACTGGTATAAACTAGTATCTGTATGTATCTGGATAAATATGTGTAACTGACAATGCCACCATGGCCGCATAATATGAATGCTCATGCCTATCAATCAAGGTCACACATCTATATATATGTGCATGTATAACGCCTAATATATGTGCGTGTATAATGCATGTGTCTCTTCTCATATGATATCGATCTCTCTGCGGCCATCATCATATACATTGTTGCGGTACGTACAACCTGATTCTCATATCATCATCATGGTGGTAATGCATGTATAACGTCTATCTCTCTTCTCATACTCCAAATATAACTAATATTCGCGTATATAACGCCTTCTGGTCATGGGTCAATGTACATAAATATATAATGAATGTAATGCATGAATAAAATTTATACACAGAACTAGCTACATAAAACTGGACCCATGAACAGAAGGAACACTCATAAACGGGGTACATGAACATCAAAGACTGAAGTACTTCTAATGCTTCAAAGAGTAGAGAAATATGGAAGCTCGCTTACTCGCTTGTTGGCTCATATCATAGGATCATGCCAAAGGATAGAACGGATAGCCTTAACATACCTTGAAGTATATCCAGTCGTCCAATTTCTACCTCTCGAACTTGGAAGTCTACAATTAAGATAACATAGGCCTTAATTAGACTATTTTCCTCGCTTACTAACCATCTTTAAATACATATACAGCTTAGCGAATTATGGACAACATTTCCCTTATAAGCTCAACAACCCTTCGACTTCCCATTTAATCAAACATCAACCACAATACCCACAACACAAAGACAACACACACACACACGTACACACACACACGCACACACACACACACACACACACACACACACACACACACACATATATAGATATATATATATATATATATATATATATATAGATATACTCAAATTCATTTCCGATCATCTCTTAAGATAACCCCAAATCACTATATTGCTCTTCATCAACTTATCACTTCCACAAGTATCCTCTCTCTACTTAAAATCACTAAAACTATTGTTAATGAACTCAAATACAAGGGTAGAAATCCTTTACATACCTTGAGAGGTCTAAGATTCCAAGAATCACTTCAACTCGAACTTCCTAAGCTTCACAACCTTGAAGAAACCCTAGAAACAACCTTCTTCTTCACAAGCACGGGTTTACGGGGCTCGGATCTTAACAAATCTCCACTAATAATGATGGAAAATGCTGGGAGAGAAAATATTAAGGTTCCTCCGATTTGGAATGGAGGAAAATGAGAAATAAAGTCATGGCTCCTATATTTATACTTGGAAATAAAAAGCTACAACAGTGCGGGTCGACGAACAGTCGACGTGTCGACGGTCCGTCAACTTGCTCCGTCGAGCTACGCCTGCAAATGCAAGGCTGCGGAACCCTGTCGACGCCGCATAATGACGGTCCGTCAACCATGTCAATGACCCGTCGACGATGACTAGTGTTTGCAGATTTTCTAAGATTCAACTCAGGTCGCGTCGATTTGATTTGCTCAACTTTTAATCCTGAACATTGCCAAGAATACCTACTGGTACCCTTGTACATAGGGCAGGACACTTTCTACCCCCAAACTCAAGCTCGGGTCTCTATTCTAAAGGCATACTCGACTAGGAAACCATAGGTTCTCCTACGACGAAAACGAGGGGTGTAACATTCTCCCCCCTTAGGAACATTCATCCTCGAATGTTCGAACAGTCATGGGTTATAAAAATTTCGACAGAGTTTCCCCTGTACTTATACCAATCCGTCCTGCATAGAACAACCCAAAATAATGCCACACATGGCCACATACTATAACATATGATACTAGGGCCTCACATGACCTATCACGATAATTTAAATGAAAATAATACCTGCGGGAGATGATGCCTCAGATTGCATCTCCTGTACTGCTGGGAAAAAATGCGGGTACTTAATATTCATCCCTTATTCTGCTTCCCAAGTCACTTCCTCAACATTCTTATTCCGCCACAAGACATTAACGGAAACTACAACCTTGGTTCGCAACCGATGGACCTATCTGTCCAATATAGCCATTGGGACCTCTTCGTGTGATAACTGTTCGGTCACCTGGATATCATCTACTGGTACAACTCTTGAAGGCTCTCCGATGCATTTACGAAGATTAGATACATGAAATACTGGATGTACAGACTCCAACTCAGAAGGCAATTCTAGCTCATAGGACACCTTACCCACAGTACGAATGATTTGATATGGCTCAATATATAGAGGGATCAACTTACCCTTCTTGCCAAACCTCTTCACTCCTTTCAGAGGTGAGACCTTCAGGAAAACCCAATCGCCTATCTCAAACTTTAGCTTGCGTCACCGATTATCCGCATAGGATTTCTGTCGACTCTGAGCTGTTAGCAATCTTTCTCGGATCATTTTCACTTTATCAACTGCCTGCGAAATTAGGTTGGGCTTACTAACTGATTCTCCCTGACATCAAACCATCCTACGGGCGACCTACATCTCCGCCCATATAAGTCCTCATACGGAGCCATCTTAATACTGAAATGGTAACTATTGTTATATGCAAGCTCGATAAGAGGAAAATGATCATCCCAACTTCCTTGAAAGTCAAGTAGACAAGCTCTAAGCATATCCTCAAGGGTCTGTATAGTACGCTTCGCCTGTCTATCTATCTGCGGGTGAAATGCAGTGCTAAGACTCACCTGAGTCCCTAATCCCTGCTAAAAAGACTTCCAGACTTTAGCTGTGAACTGTGCTCCCCTATCTGAAATAATGGTTGTAGGAAAAAAATGAAGTCATAAAATTTTCTTGAGATAAAGCTTCGCATAATCCTCGGCCGCATAAGTAGCTCGGACAGGCAAAAAGTGGGCTGACTTTGGGAGCCAATCAACTACAACCTATAATGAAATCTATATTAACTACCTCCCATTTCCATGACGGAATATCCATAGCCTGCAATAGACCTCCGGGCTTCTGGTGCTCTATCCTAACATGTTAACAATTTGGACACGGGGCAACAAATTCAGCTATATCTCTTTTCATACCATCCCACCAATAAACTTCCCTGAGATCACGGTACATCTTTGTTGAGCCTGGATGAATAAAATAGTGAGAGTAATGTGCCTCCCACATAACCTGCTGACGGAGTCCTACAACATTAGGAACACATAACCTACCTCGATACCTGAGTACTCCATTACCTGTAATCACAAAGGGTGTCTTTTCTTTCTGAGGTTCTGTATCTCGATAATGAACTAGTACAGGACCTTCGTACTGTCGTTCCTTTATTTCTGCTACCAATGAGGACACTACTGTGTCTTGAACAGTAACTCCTGCATCACCTGAATCTATTAATCGAACTCCGAAGCTGGCTAATCGATGAACTTCACAGACCATTTCTCTTCTCTCTAGCGGCACGTGTGACAAGATACCCATAGATTTACTACTGAGAGCATCCACATCATAGTCTTTCAACCACTCTAACCATCGCCTCTGACGCAAGTTCAATTCCTTCTGCTTATATATTTACTGGAGACTTATAATCAGTATAGATGTCAACATGAACACTGTATAAGTAGTGCCTCCATATTTTCAAAGCGTGAATCACTGTCGCTAGCTCAAGATCATGGGTTGGGTAATTCTTCTCGTGCTTCTTCAGTTGTGTAGAAGCATAAGCTGCAACCTTACCGTGTTACATTAACACACCGCCCAATCCAGTGCCTGAAGCATCACAATATACCACATAGCCATCTGCTCCCTCTGGAAGAGTCAAAACAGGTGCTGAAATCAGCTTATTATTCAACGTCTGGAAACTCTGCTCACAAGCATTTGTCCGTTGGAACTTAGCTGATTTCTGAGTCAACTTAGTCAATGGGACTGGAAGAGAGGAAAATGCTTCTACGAACATTCTCTAATAACCTGCCAAGCCCAAGAAACTACGTATCTCCATTGGTGTCGTGGGCCTTGGCCAACTCTTCACAGCCTCAATCTTTTGGGCATCTACTCTAATGCCTTCTTCTAAAATAATGTGACCCAGAAAAGCCACAAAGTTCAACCAGAACTCACACTAGGAAAACTTGGCATATAGTTCTCTTTTCCGAAGAATCCCATGCACAGTTCGTATATGCTCTGCATGATCAGCCTCCGACGGTGAATAAACCAGAATATCATCTATAAACACAATCATGAACAAATCTAGGAAGGGTCTGAATACACGATTCATCAAATCCATGAATACAGCTGGGGCATTAGTTAGACCGAACGACATAACACGGAACTCATAGTGGCCATATCTAGTTCGGAATGCCGTCTTCGGAATGTCCTCTTCCTTCACCCTAACCTGGTGGTATCCTGTCCTTATGTCTACCTTCGAGAAGTATTTGGAACCTTGCAACTGAACAAATAAATCATCGATCCTCGGGAGCGGATACTTATTCTTACAGTCACTTTATTCAATTGCCTAGAATCAATACACATTCATAAAGAGTCAACCTTCGTTCTTACAAATAACACTGGTGCTCCTCATGACAATGTCCTAGGCCTAATAAAGCCCTTCTCGAGCAAATCTTTCAACTGCTCCTTCAATTCTTTCAACTCCGAGGTGCTATCCTATATGGAGGAATATATATTAGCTGAGTGTCTAGCAATAGATCGATAGTAAAATCAATCTCTCTCTCTGGAGGAATGCCTGGAAGCTCATCTGGAAACACTTCTGGAAACTCATTACCACAGGAACAAACTGAAGAGTCGGCGACTCCGCTTGCACATCTTGAACTCGAACTAGGTGAAAATATACCCTTTTCTGATCATCTTCTCTGCCTTAAGGTAGAAAATAAACCTACCCTTCGGCAAAACGACATTACATCAAAATCAATCATATCTAACTCAATCAGGTCCGCTAGGGTATGATGAGTACAAACTATAACAACACAGCCCCGGTATACTCGCCTGACCATAACCGGATCCCCAACTGAGGTAGATACCTCAAACGGTCTAATCGACTCAGGCTCTATCCCAAACATGCCAGTAACAAATAGTGTAATATATGATAAGGTGGAACCTAGATCAATCAGTGCATAAACATCATGGGTTGAAACTGATAATATACCTGTAACAACATCAGGAGACGTCTCGCAGTCCTGTCTACCAGCCAATGCATACACGCAGTGCCGAGGACCGCTCGAGCTGGATTCTCCACTCCTCCCTCTACATCGCCCTGCTGGCGTCTGAAAAACTTGCCCTGAAGGGTGCATTACAGAAGAAAAGCCAGCCACAGACCCTATAGGCTGAACCATACATGTACCAACCTTCATGGGGCACTCCCTCATCTTGTGGCCTGACTGACCACAAGCATAGAAACCATCTAACCCCAATCGACACTGCCCAGTGTGTAGCCTACCACACTGAGCACACCGCGACAAGGGTGGTCTCGCCTGGCCTGACTCTGGTCCGTACAGAGTGCCTGATACGCTGGAACTCTGGACCGCTCCAGAATAAGAAGACCGATCAAACCTCGGACCTGAAAATCGCGGAGATGCACTCCCTGCTGAATGGAATGGATATAGGGGATATTGTTGTCTCTATTCTCCCCTAGTTTCACCCCCAATATCTAAAGATCTAGCCCTCTTGCCATGGCCCCGGTCACGGTCTGTCCTTCACTGACGCTTGCGGTCCTCCAAATTCTGTGCATATGCCTGTATACGAGAGATATCCATTCCCGGCTGTAATACGGCAGTCGTACAAGCATCTATTAAATGTTGCCCTAGACCAGCCACAAAGCGATGAACTCTGTCCTCCATCTCAGCCACCATGGCTGGGGAATATCTAGCCATAGAATCAAAAAAATACACAATACTCCTGAACACTCATACTGCCCTGCTCAATACGTAGAAACATATCTGCTCGGGCTCGTCAGACCTCTGGTGGTAAATAATGGCGAATAAAAGCATCTGAAAACTCTCACCAAACCGCTGGAGGGGCATTCTCTCCCCTAGATAGCTCCCAAGTTTGATACCACTGTACTGCAATATCACGAAGCCTATACGAAGCCAGCTCTACAGACTCAACCTTATCCGCGTGCATAACCCTCAAGGTCCTCTTCATACCATCAATGAAATCCTGGGGGTCCATATTTCGCTTTATCACCGAGAACTCTGGAGTACCTAACACAAGGAAGGTCTTAACCCTCGAACTACTGGCCCTGTCTGCCTAGTCAGTACCAACACCCTACCACTGAGCCTAGGTGGTTACTAATCTGGTCAATAACTGTGCAGCATCCAGCACGTCCTGGCCCGGTACATCTAGCTGAGGAACTGGGGCAGGTGCTAGAGGCAGGGTACGTAATATCCCCGACGACCCCTCACTCTGAATCTCATCCTGGGCCTTTGTGGCCTGCCGAGTACTGCAGGTGGCCTCACCGGCCGCATCTCTTACCCTTCTGGGAAGCTGTAGCTATCTTCTGGCGCATCGATGAAATCAGAACAATTCATCAGAAAGAGAACGCTTAACACAGGGCTCTATCGCACAATCTAAGAATTAGAAAAAATGACAATTTCCTAATTGTCCTGTAGCCTCCTGTTTATAAGTGCGGTTCATAACACGCCCATAAACAAGACTATATTAGACACAGTCTATAGACAACCCTAGGACAGAACTGCTCTGATACTACTTCGGTCACGACCCAAACCAATGAGTCGTGACGAGTGTCTGACCTCTAGCTACTAAACACCCATATACTCATATCTGAATCTTACTGGACATCTAGGGCCCATACATGACTTAAACTGATCTCATAAATAGGTGACATCGTGAACACTGAACAATCTGTATATACATAAACATGCTGAAAGAACAGTGCAAGCCAGCTAGGCTGCTACATATACTGTACACAAAAGAATAGAAGCCGACAAGGCTACATCATCTGACTAATACATTCAAATGTCTACAGACCTCTACTGGAATAAAAGTCGTAGAAGGATGGGATAGAGCCCCGCCATACCCATCTATATACATCTCAAAAGAATGGTACCAAAATAGACTTCAACTCCGAATTAAATGGAGTGCACTCATGGCTGCTGGATAAAAATCCTACTAAGCTGGACCACCTGTCTATCTACCTATACCTATGGGCATGAACGTATCCCCCCGAGCAACGGGGAGGCAGGACGGATAATGTACTGTGTATGTAAGGCATAAGAACAACATATTTATACAAGAATCATGAATAAGATCTGAACTCATAAGTTGAAATGACTATCTGTATGTACTGGTATAAACAAGTATCTGTATGTATCTGCATAAATATGTGTAATTGACAATGCCACTGTGGCCGCATAATATGCATGCTCATTCCCATCAATCAAGGTCACACATCTATATATATGTGCATGTATAACGCCTGATATATGTGCGTGTATAACGCCTGTCTCTCTTCTCATATCATATCGGCCTCTCTGCGGCCATCATCATATACATTGCTGCGATACGTGCAGCCTGATTCTCATATCATCATCATTGTGGTAATGCGTGTAAAACTCTTATCTCTCTTTTCATACTCCACATATATCTAATATTCGCGTATATAACGCCTTCGGGTGACGGATCAATGTGCATAAATATATATTGAATTTAATGCATGAATAAACTGTACACATAGAACTGACTACATAAAACTGGACCCATGAATAGACGGAACACTCATAAACGGGGTACATGAACATCAAAGACCGAATTACTTCTAATGCTTCTAAGAGTAGAGTAATATGGAAGCTCGCTTACTCACTTGTTTGCTCATATCATAAGATCATGCGAAATGAAAGAAAGGATAGCCTTAACATACCTTGAAGTATATATCCAGTCGTCCAACTTCTACCTCTTGAACTTGCAAGTCTACAATTAAGATAACATAGGCTTTAATTAGACTATTTGCCTCGCTAACTAACCATCTTTAAATGCATATACAGCTTAACAAATTATGGACAACATTTCCTTTATAAGCTCAACAACCCTTCAACTTCCCATTCAATCTAACATCAACCACAATACCCACAACAAAATGACAACACATATATAAATATAAAAATATACGTAAATCCATTTTCGATCATCTCGTAAGATAACCCCAAATCACTATGTTTCCCTTCATCAACTTACCACTTCCACAAGGATCCTCTCTCTACTTAAAATCACTAAAACTCTTGATAATGAACTCAAATACAAGGGTAGAAATCCTTCACATACCTTGAGAGGTCTAAGATTCCAAGAATCACTTCAACTCCAACTTCCTAAGCTTCACAACCTTGGAGAAACCCTAGAAACAACCTTCTTCTTCACAAGCATGGGTTTACGGGGCTCAGATCTTACCAAATCTCCACTAATAATGATGAAAAATGTTAGGAGAGAAAATATTAGGGTTCCTCTAATTTGGAATGGCGGAAAATGAGAAATAAGTTTGTGGCTCCTATATTTATACTTAGAAATAAAAAGCTACAGCGGTGCAGTTCGACGAGCGGGTCAATGACCCATCGACGTGTCGACGGTCTGTCGACCGGCGCCTGCCGATGCAAGGCTGCGGAACCCTGTTGATGCCGCACAATGACGGTCCATCGACCATGTCGACGACCCATCGACGATGACTGGTGTCTGCAGATTTTCTCAGATTCAGTTCAGGTCATGTCGATTCGATTCGCTCAACTTCTAATCCTACAAATTGCCAAGAATACCTGCTGGTACCTTTGTACATGGGGCAAGACACTTTCTACCCCCAAACTCGAGCTCGAGTCTCTATTCCAACTGCATCCTGACTAGGAAACTGTAGGTTCTCCTACGACAAAAACGAGAGGTGTAACATTTGGTCCAAAAGATTTTTACTTATTTGGAAAAAATCTTTAAACCCGATTTTTCTAGTTTTCCATAATAAATTAGGTGGCGACTCTAAAAATACTAAAATGCAATTAGAGCACCAACAACCTCGTAGTAACGTTTATGCCTTACCCGCGTAAAAGCGAACCGTAACAGATGGCGACTCTGCTGGGGATTTCCTAGGTTCTAACTATAAGGGTTTCAATATAATGTAATTTTAACTGTATTTATCTGTTTATGTGTTTAAAATTCTGCAAATATAACTGTCATTCATTTCATGTCACAACCTCTGCCACTCCTGGCAAAAGTCATGGTTTCAAAGGGGACACGCGGGTTAGAGGTCTAGCCTTCAATAAAAAACCCAAAACACCCTTCTTTGGAACACGTTGAATGTTAAGTTGGTGTGCGGTCAACCAATGGCACTCGGGTCCAAGGTCAATTCAAAAAATCCACTCTTGCATATGCCTAGGTTAGAGCTAAGCCAAATCCAAATGTGAAGTAGACTGGGTGGTTTTGATATTTTAGACGTATCCAAACCCGATAGGGAGACTAATCTGTGTCAAGTACGGTCTATGACCCGAAAAACACCGCATATCATATTATGTACTATTTGAAAACATTCAAATTTTCCTATGAATGAAACCATTGCTACACCTGAGTTGGTGCGGATTTGGTGAGGCCAAATGTCCCTAGAGGAGAAAAAAGGAATTTCATGTCATTTAGGGAATTTGAAATCCATTATGACCATGACCGGTTGCAAGGAACTGACAGAAGTAATTACCGAATTCTGGGATAGACACTGGATGGTTTTCTAATTTGGGGATGACATGGAAATGACACCAACTCTGAAGGAATTTAGGGATGTATTGACTAGTGTAGGTTGGAGGTTGAAAAGAAGAAAGAAACCCGACCAAAATGCGTTGATCCCAGAAAAACCCACCTACTACCAAATTTGTAGAAGGCTTTCTTTGATTACACCAATTGGGCCCCTAGCCCCACCATACCCTTTAGAGAGCTATACCAAAGGTTTGGAAGCCCGGATGGATTTGTGGAGCATCCCGAGGAATTCAAGACTTATGACGAATGGGTGGCCACCAAACCTTTGGCTTCGCCATTTTCTTTCTGGGAAACATAGTTTTTCCCAAGGATTGGTCCTTAGCCATAGACACCCGAGTCATTTCAGTCACCCATGCCATATTTTACGGTATAACCCAAAAGGAAGAAACCAAATACTTTGACATAACTTTAATCATACTAGTTGATTTGTATCGAGCCCTGAGCCTCTGCCAGAATCACTATAAATACTTCCAAGGCTGTAACTTACTCCTGTAATGGTGGATCCTAAAGCATATGGTCAAAGTTAGAGGTGAACAGTACTTAAGTAAGCCGGCTGAAAGGGATAATCTTAGGGATTTCTGCCTAAACTTCGGAGAACAAAACAGACAAAGTTGGACATTCACTTTCTCCAAACTAAAGGAAGAAAGCATTCAATGGATGTTCCATGACTTTGTGTCCCCTGAAGTTGTGGTTAAAGGAAGAAAGTGTCCATTCTTGCTACTTATGGGAATACGAGGGGTTCGCCCTTATGCACCTGTCTGGGTCTTAAGACAATTTGGGAGAATCCAAATCATACCCCAGATTGGAGGCATGGGGGATTTCATCATTTACTATAACATTGATAGACATCGAGAGCATTAGATTGTGTTTGAGAATGGAAGGGTCACATGATTTAGGATCCCGTACCTTAGCCGAACATAGGTTTCGTCTGGGTTAGGTCATGGAGTATAAGGATTGGTTGAGGGCCAACTTACAAGTCACGTTTCCTCCTAGACCTATCCTCTACAGCTGTGTCCAAGACAAGGATTCGCAAGCTGAAATACAGCCCGTTTGGTTCAAAGGAGAGCTGACGAGAGAGATGCCAAGTATTTGGAGAAAATTGAGCATGACAAAGCCGTCATAGAAAGTCTGAGACATGAGTTAGAGTGCACTAATGATTGTTTAGTTGAGCGAGATGATCGAATAAAGAAGACTTTAGATGATGTCGCTCCATTGACCTTCACACAAAAAGAGTTTCTGATGGAAGCCACTTTGACATCGGCCCACCTTCATATCCAGACTACCCTCCGAAAAACAAAGAAAGACAAGACTTATAGGGATCAGGCTTCATCATCCGCCACGGGGGGACGCTTCTGCTGATTTATTTTATGCATTGTCTTTACTTTATCTTTTGTACTCTTTCGGGGAATAATATTATTATTAATGATTATGGGGAAATGGCTTGATTCAAATGGCACATTTATGTTTCAAACGATTACTATGTTTAGGAACACGCATGGTATAATCTGATAAACTGCTTTGTGTGACTCAAATACCGTCCACTCACCAAAAGAAAAACAATGAACAAAATTGCCCATACTAAGCTTAACGACTTTCTTTGAATCTGAATATGAACAGTACAATGGCACACGAACTCGAGATTATGAGAAAGAATGAGGTCTCGTTGCGTCGAAAGATTCAAGATCTCAAAAAGAAGATTGGAGCGGTCAAAGCCAAGATTAAGGAAGCGGACGAGTTAATGGACTCGGCGGAGAGTTCACCCGAGAAACCTGTCGAAGCTCAAGGAGAGAACGTCCCCGACAAGGGAAAAGGGATTCTTCTTGAGTACATCCCAGTAATGGAAGAGTCCGAGGAAGAAGAAATAGTGTCATAACCGCGAGAGCCTATGTGGTCATCAAAGGGGGCTGCCTCCGCTAGGCCATCAAGCTCAAAATAGGAAGAAACTTTCGCTCCACTGTCAAGCCAAAAAGGGAAGAAACCTCCGCCGCACCATCGAGCCCAAGAGGGGAAGGAACTTCTGCTGCGCTGTCAAGTTCTATAGAAGGGCTCGTGGAACGATTAGGGTATGTACGACCAGCTTCGCCCGAATGGTGGGCTATTGCAGTTAAGGCTTTGGATTGTCCTTACAGTGTCTCGCCTAAGTATGTTACGAGTCAGGAAATGATGATCAAGTTTCGAAGCAAAGGAATAGTCAGTGTTTGCTTCGACAGGTTGCCACCATGTCCTCCTATCTTCGCACACAAGAGGTGCCCTTATCACCAAGATCAGGTGAGGCACACCATCAATGAATGCTTAGCCTTCAAGAAGAGACTCATCAGGCTGATAGATGAGAAAAGTATCACTAAGATGTGGGGACCACATTCACTTTTTGTCCATGACAACATTATCCCAACTGAAGGGATTACTCTGAACACTTGTATTTGGCACTATGACTTTACAATATTCAGGACTCTTACGCCAGCATCTTCCAGAAGCTGGTCAGCGTTGGGAAGATTAGCCCTATCAGAACCAGAAGGGTTCAAACTGAAGGAGCTGGCCGCCGCAAAATATGTCTATATCATTCTGGAGCCTTTGGGCACGACATAGAAAAGTTCGATGCATTCAAGCTTGAGTTGGAAAATTTTGTCCATAAGGGCACCATTTGGTTGGTGCTCTTATCTCAGTTTTAGGATTTGGGGCCTTTAGGGCCAGAAAGTGTTAAACGGACAAACAACCTATATTGACCTCAAAAGAAAGGTCGCTTTCTGGGTAGTTTTAGGGGACCCCATTTTTTGTATTTAATACGAATTTGTCCCCCCTGTTTTATGTAAATTGAACTGCGCCGACCTGATGACCCAAGGCGGGATACGCAGGAAGCCTCTATTGAGCCTGGTCACGGGTAAGTTTTAAATTATGTAAACCGAACTACGGAAGGGCCTAACTTCCCGCGGAGGAATATGTAGGAAATATACGTAAGACTCAGTCCCTATGTATTATAAATACTATATTCCCCTCACTCGACAAAAACCCAAGTACCCAAAATCCGGTACAAGAGACCAATTAAGCATTTAAATCAAACATATGATTATTTGTGTGCTATGTGTTTTAAACTACCATCTATATGTGATATCTTGATTTTCTTTTTATTACCTAATGAACTAACTCTATTTGCCTTTGAGTTATTTTTTTTCTTATAGAAAGAGAAGTTGATTCGTGTTCACACTGACAAACTGCGCAAGATCTGAAGCTGCAATAACATCCTTATCCCTACAAGATAGAGGCAGAAAAGATGACTGGTACTTCAGAGAATTAAACTATCCCTACTGACATCGCTCTCAGAGAATCACCTCTGCGAGAACTGCCTGAGTCATCACCTACTGAAGACGTCATGAAAATAATGTTAGAAAAGATCACCTATATTCAACACGAAGTGGTGCGAAACAATGCTGATAATGCTTTCTGAGAGGCCCTTGCAAGAAAGAAGGCCCCCCGCTATTTTTTTCATCTCTGAATTCACCATTATCCGATCACTTCCCCACCAGGGTTGTTATCACCACCATGCCATTTACCCCAATCAAGGGACACATTGGCACCTCAAACCACACCCCACTACCACTTAACACTAGCTAAATTCCCGGGACCGCTCACTCTGTCCCTTCTTACCCAACACCACAAAATGCCCATCTTGGCAACACTATGCAACCAAGCATCAGCGCATTACCAACCGACAAAAGAACCCCTATTACCCAAACTCCCCCTGCTGCTTCTTTCCACACACCTGTTACACCAGGCACCTTTCCACCCGATCAGAAAATTGGCCATTATGAAGAGATAGAAAATGCGCGGAAGGCTGAGCAGGAAAAACAGGAAGAAAAGCTTGAGTGAAAAATGGCTGCAATGTCGGAACGGTCCATAAAGACTACCCTCACTGGCATAGGCTTGAGTTATGACGATTTGTGTATGCATACCAACTTGAATTTTCCCGAGGGCTTTAAAGTATCCCGTTTTGAGTTGTTTAATGGGACGGGAAATCCTAAAGCACATCTGCGGGCCTACTATGACCAATTGGTAGGTGTCCCAGATAACCAAGCGCTCACCATGAGGTTGTTCAGCCAAAGTTTGACTGGAGAAGCCTCAAAATGGTTCACGGCACAAGACATACATTGATAGATCACATGGGAAGACGTGGTTGTGGCTTTTATGGAAAGATTTCGCTTTAATATGGAGACGGTGCCAGATAGATATTATTTGGAGAAAGTAAAATAGAAGTCCACCGAGAACTTTCGCGAATATGCAAGAAGGTGGAGAACAGAGGCTGCCTGGGTACAACCCCCTATGGGCGAAGAAAAACTTGTGCCGATTTTCATCCGTTCACAAGAAACAAATTTCTATGATAGAATGCTCTCGATGGCAGAAAGACCTTTCTCCGAATTGGTCAAAATGGGTGAGGCCATAGAAGATGGTTTCAAGACCGGCCGAATCATAAGCATGAACAGAAAATCTGCTGGTTCAAGCTCAACCGGGCTCATGCGCAAGAAGAAGGAAGAAGTGGCTAGCATATCCCACACTTCTAGTCCCAAACCCAAAAGAAGGGAGGATTTCCCAATGGAGGCATACACTTCACCTCCCCTAAATACCTACATTCCTACTCCTTGCAACACGGTGCCCGTATATTACGCGCAACCAAGTTTCCAATCACCACCCCAAAATTACCAAGCTCCACCAAATGCCTTCCAATCACCTCCCCTAAATTACCAAGCCCCGCAGCCAAATTATCAAACTGCCCTACCCATTTACTGTACCCCACAAAATAACCAACACAATACCTACTAGAATCAACCACCCAATGCGTATAACGTGTCATGTCTGAATTTCGAAAAGAAACCACCTCGGGTTTCACCCTATTGATGGAATCTCGAACTGATTTGCTCAAAAGACTAAGCGCGGCTGGGATGATCCAAATACTTCCCCCAAAGCCATTGATCCAAAGAACTGGTTCTATCGAGCTGACCGGATATGCACTTATCATTCTAATGGCATAAGCCACAGTACCGAGGATTGCATTAATCTCAAGTAGCTGATACAGCCGAGCAACCCTTCCAAATGTGAACACCAATCCTTTGCCCAACCATGGAAACAATGTGATTCACATGATCGAAAGAGAATAAGACTCGGTTGCAGGAAGGCCCAAAATCCACGATTCAGTAAAAGAACTTGAATGCACAGTGGCATCATTGTGTTTGCAAGAACGCTCGCAATTCGAAGTATTGATCCCTGCATCGGTGAAAACACACATTGCTCAAGTAACTCCAGCACCACCCCGCAAAACGTTTGTAGTCCATGTTGCTGCCGCATATGGCATTACAAGATTAGGAAGATGCTACACTCTTGAAGACCTGGCTCAAAAGGCACCCTGAAGGGAGGGAAATCAAAAACGGAGTATCATCAAAGGAGAAGCTGAAGATATCTGGCACCGAATGCAGCTAAAGGAATACTCCATGGTTGAGCATTTGAAGAAAATGCCGGCCCAAATCTCAGTCCTGGCATTGCTACAAAGTTCACCTTAACACCGCCTGGCTCTAATGAAGGTGTTGGAGTAAGCCCATGTCCCAGTTGGAACAAACAGTAAAAATCTATCCAAAATGGTCTCTCATGTTATGGAGGAACAACAAATTTCCTTCACAGTGAAAGAGTTTCCCAAAGAAGGCACAAATCACAACAAAGCGTTGCACATCATTATCATGTGCCGTAACAAAGTGGCAACTCGGGTATTAATCGACAACGAAGCAGGGCTTAACATTTATCCCGAGTCTACCCTGACTCGGCTGGGATATGACCTTCGAAAGGTTCGTCAAAGCCACACTAACATAAGAGAATTTGAGGGAGGACGTTATAATGCCACTGGAGTAATTGACTTGGACATTCAAATAGGACCAGCTGAATTCAGCACTGAATTCCAAGTTATGGAAATACCCGCTAATTACAACTTGCTTCTGGGAAGACCATGGATCCACATGGCAGAAGCAGTACCATCCTCGCTCCATCAATCTGTAAAGTTTGTCTGGGAAGGGGAAGAAGTGGTGATCCACTGAGAAGCCAGCATGCACAATTACCCAGAAAATTATGTTCTTGTCATTGAAGCCGCACTCAAAGGAACGGATTTCCATGTCATGGAGTTTGTGGGAGCAGTTCACAGGATAGATTCCCCTAAACTTAGCATGTAAGTAGGTTACAAAATGATTGCTGCCACTATGATCCTAAACGGGTTTGCACCCGAAAAAGGTTTGGGAAAGAACCTGCAGGGCATCACCGAGCCCATTCCCATTCATCAAGATAACTTTTCCTTTGAGCTTGGTTACATCCCAGTAGAAGAAGAGATACCTACCAAGAAGAAACATGAGGTTGCGGACCTTTGCAAACCCATTCCGAATCTGTACATGTCATTTCCCCACAAAATGCCTATGCCTGGAGATGCTGATATTGAAGACGGGATAAGGATGCTATTCAAAGAGGAAGATTGCTCTGTGATTCTGAAAGAATGTGCTGAAGCACCCACCATCAAAGAGGCAAAACCGAGCGAACAACTGTACAACTGGACCTCTACCCCGCTACTGGCTTTTCGGTAGAGAAAGATGAATTTATTTTTGAAAATGAGGAGGATTGGTCGAGGCCCGATTGCTCACCCTTTTTGTCACTTACATACCTCATAATGTTTTCAAAAACGAAAATGGCTTGATCCAAGCTAGGACCACAGTTTGTACTTTTGAATATTTAAAATTAATGAAAGCCTCGATTTGTGAAACTGTTTTTGTTTATTTGTTGCCTGCATGTTTTATACTAACATATCTTACCTTGAATTTCGTTTTAGTAATAAAAATAATAAAGCAACCTTAAATAACATGACATGTTGCGAAACGAATAAGTCTGGCAGTATGGAGGAAGAAGAGTATGAGGAAAACGATGAGACCACAAGGCTACCTGAGGGTCTCGCACAAGAAGTAGAATAGCCAGTGAACGAATAGAAGCCAAACCTAGATGAAATGAAAACCATAAATCTAGAAGGTGAAGAGGACATCAAAGAAACAAGGATAAGTGCACACTTAGAGACTCCTTTAAAAGAAGAATTGATAATTTAAAAGAAGAATTGATAAGTTTGCTAAGGGGTACGTGGATGTCTTTGCATGGTCATACACCGACATGCCAGGGCTAAACACCAGCATACTATCTCACAGGCTACCTATCAATGAGGGTTTTGCTCCAGTAAAGCAGAGACCTGACAATTCAAACCGGATCTTAGTATTCAAATTAAAGACAAGGTGGAAAAACAGATTGAGTTAGGAGTGGTGGAAGTGACATCATACCCCACATGGCTAGCCAATATAGTCCCGGTACCCAAGAAAGATGGCAAGAGAAGAATTTGCGAGGATTACCAAGATCAAAACAAGGCTAGACCAAAGGATAATTTTCCACTCTTGAACATCCACATACTCATAGATAATTGTGCCAAGAATGAGCCGCAATCGTTTGTGGATTGTTTTGCTGGCTACTGTTACACCCTGGAAATTTTTCGTTAACGTATAGTGAATAAAATAATGAAGGGCACAACGTATATGATGTTTTAGTAAGTAAGAAATACTATTTGATTATTCTAAAAGAGATTTCAAAGACAATTGAGGTAGGAGATGAAAGTTGTTAAGGAAAACAAGGTATATGTTGTGTGACGGGCAGAATTTGCGAGCATCGAGTTAATGATAGCTTAATGATGTTTTAGAGAAAATTTATAATGTCCTTTAGAGTATTAACGAGGTGCTATTTGGTTTATTCTTTTGTGTGTGTATATATATATATATATATATATTGGGCATGACGGGGTCTGGTCCCGTCCATATGTCTAGTACTCTAGTAAAGGCTCGTAGATACGCATGTGTGGGTAGTATGGTCTCACGATGTCCCTATTGTATGTATATTATTTTGATAGCCGAAGGGCTTATGTATATTAAGGTAGTTATGTTTTCAAATGAAAAATAGCTGTCCTATGATTATGAGCACATGAATAGTAAAGAAGTGTATAATGGGTATGATGAGTAATAGAATGAACGGTGCTCGGTGGTTAGCCCCGGGTACCCGTCATGGCCCCTAGTCGGGTCGTGACAAAAGTTGTATCAGAGCAGTTCCGTCCTACGAAGTGTCTACGAGC
Source organism: Lycium barbarum (assembly GCF_019175385.1). NCBI lineage: Eukaryota > Viridiplantae > Streptophyta > Magnoliopsida > Solanales > Solanaceae > Lycium > Lycium barbarum. The sequence goes on from NC_083337.1 coordinate 73,041,615, forward strand.
CATGTCTAGTAGAGCCTTGTGTATGGTGTGTTGCATGCCACACTAATAAACAGGAGGCTACAGGGCATTTAGGAAAAATGACCATCTTTCATCTTAAGAGATCGTGCGATAGAGCTATGTTATAAGATTATTCCCTCCTTAATAGTGTGCTATGATTTCAGAAATGCCGCCAAAGGGAAAAGTTACAGCCGCCCAAAAGGGCAAGACTACGATGAAAAGGCGGGTAGAAAGAGAGCCGCCAATGAATTTAGAAGAGGGCGAATCACATAATGAGGCTACATCTAATACTTCTCCTACCCCACCTATTATAGAAGAACAAGAAGGGGCTTCAGTCCTAGCTCATATGCCTCCGGTTCCTCCACCGGCTACTTCGGGTCAACAAGTGACCGAGGATATTCATCTATTGACGCAGTTAGTTGCTGCCTAGGCACAGCGGCAGAATGCAGGTCCAAGTGATCGGGCAGCTAGTACCAGAGCTCGTGATTTCATGAGTTCGAATCCTTTGTAGTTTTTTGGGTCAAAGCCGAATGAAGACCCGTAAAGTTTTATTGATGAAATGTTGAGAACATTGAAGATTATTCATGCCTCCGAAAGCGAATCCATGGAGTTGGCATGTTATAGACTCCGAGATGTGGCGGTATTATGGTACAATAATTGGCTATCATCAAGAAAAGAGAATGCGCCTCCTCCCGTTTGGCAAGAATTTGTAGATGCCTTCATCCGCCATTATTCGCCACCCGAGGTCCGCCGAGCTAGAGCAGATAAATTCTTAAATTTGAAACAAGGAAATATGAGTGCCCGACAGTATAGCCTTTAGTTTAATTCTTTGACTAGATATGCCCCGACTATGGTGGCCGACATGGGAGATAGGGTGCGCAGGTTTGTGAGTGGCATAGGGCCACATTTGTTCAAGGATTGTTTGACGGCTTCGTTGCAAGATGGTAAGAATATTTCCCATATTCAAGCCTATACCCAGAATTTGGAAGGACAACAATATCCACAAAGGGGTGATCATGATACTGATAGAAGGCAAAGCAAGAGGCCAGATCTATGGGGCCAGGTAGTGACTATAGAGGGGGATCGAGGCAGACCTATTCCAGACATTCAGGCAAGTTGGCGACTAGTGCGCCTTCACGATTTATAGATAGGAGGTTTGATCGCTCCATTCCTTCTGGACAGGGTCAGAGTTCGAGAGCTTCAGGTTCTCAGTTTGGGGGTAATTATAGTTAGAGGAGACCACCCGTGCCGCGATGTAGTTAGTGCGGTAAATTACATTAGGGGCCATGTCGCTAGGGCACAGATGCTTACTATGTTTGTGGACAGACTGGGCATGTGATGCGAGATTGTCCCTTGAAGTATGGTAGAGGTGGGGTTCAGCCCACAGGATCAGTAGCTAGTTCTTCTTCAGTGCGCCCGGTAGGGCAGACTCCCTAGATTCCAGCAGGTCGAGGTAGAGGCAGAGGGGGAGCATCTACTTCAGGTGCCACTCAGCCCCGTATGTATGCTTTAGATGGGCGAGAGGATCTAGAGTCCTCCCCGGATGTGGTTACAGGTACATTATCCGTATTTTTCCATGATGTGTATGCATTGATAGATCTGGTTTCTACCCTATCTTATATTACTCCGTATGTTGCTGGTCATATTGGGGTGAAAATCGAGGCAATTAAACCTTTTGAGGTATCTACTCCGGTTGGTGATCCTGTGATAGCTAGACAAGTATATAAAAATTATGTAATTGTGATATGCGACCGCCAGACTAAAGCTGATTTAGTCGAGTTGGAGATGTTAGATTTCGATGTGATTATGGGTATGGATTGGTTGGCCTTATGATATGCTAATGTTGACTGCCGAATGAAAGTAGTTCGACTTCAATTTTTGGGAGAGCCCGTGCTTGAATGGAAGGGTAATACAGCATCTCCAAGAGATAGGTTTATTTCCTACCTTCAGGCGAGAAAGATGATAGCTAAGGGCTATATTTATCATTTAGTCCGAGTCCATGATACCGAAGCAATGTCGTCAACTTTCCAGTCCGTTCCGGTAGTGAATGAATTCCCGGACTTATTTCCAGATGAACTTCCAGGCTTTCCTCCGGAAAGGGAGATTGATTTCTCTATCGATGTGTTGCCGGACACCAAGCCTATTTCTATTCCCCCTTACCAAATGGCCCCGGCAGAATTGAAGGAGGTAAAGGCACGGTTGAGAGATTTGCTGGAGAAGGGGTTTATTAGACCCAGTTCATCACCGTGGGGAGTACCTATCCTATTTGTAAGAAAGAAAGATGGCTCCCTACGAATGTGCATCGACTATAGGCAGTTGAATAAGGTGACGATAAAGAACAAATATCCTTTTCCGAGAATTGATGATTTGTTTGATCAACTACAGGGTGCCAAGTGGTTCTCCAAAAGGTTATCATCAAGTGAGAGTTAAAGAAGAAGATATTCCCAAAACAACTTTCAGAACGAGATATGGCCATTATGAATTTCGGGTGATGTCGTTTAGGTTGACTAATGCTCGGCAGTGTTCATGAATTTGATGAATAACGTATTCAGGCCTCTTTTGGATTTATTCATAATAGTGTTCATTGATGATATTCTGGTATACTCTCGTACAGAGTCAGAACATGCAGATCATTTACGTATTGTCCTTGGAATTCTTCGAACTCGAGAATTGTATGCAAAATTTTGAAAGTGCGATTTTGGCTGAATTCTGTGACATTTCTGGGTCATGTTATTTCAGACGATGGCATTCGAGTTGATACTCAGAAAATCGAAGCTGCGAAGACTTGGCCAAGGCCTATGTCGCCCACAGAAGTTTGTAGTTTTCTGGGAATTGCAGGGTATTATAGAAGGTTCGTAGAAGGATTTTCCTCTATTTCAGCCCCATTGACGAAGCTAACCCAGAAGTCAGCTAAGTTTTAGTGGAATGATGCTTGTGAATGCAGTTTCAAAGAATTAAAGGATAGATTAACCTCAGCCCCAGTCTTGACACTCCTAGAAGGGCCAGATGGTTATGTTTTATACTGTGATGCTTCCGGTGTTGGGTTAGGATGTGTGTTAATGCAGCACGGTAGAGTCGTTGCTTATGCTTCGAGGCAGCTGCGGAAACATGAAAAGAACTACCCAACTCATGATCTTGAATTGGCTGTAGTTATTTATACATTAAAAATGTTGAGACACTACTTGTATGGGGTACATGTCGATATTTATACAGATCACAAGAGTCTTCAATACACTTTCAAACAGAAGGAGTTAAATCTGCGGCAGAGGCAGTGGTTAGAATTATTGAAAGATTACGATATGAACATTTTATACCACCCCAGAAAGGCAAATGTAGTAGCTGATCCGCTTAGCCGCCGATCAATGGGCAGTCTATGTGAAGTTTCTTTGGAGAAGAAAAAATTAATTCATGAGCTCCACCAACTAGCTAATCTTGGAGTACGTCTAATTGATTCAGGTAGTGCTGGAATTGGTATTAATGATCCCACAGTTTCGTCCCTAAATATTGAAGTAAAAGAGCGTCAATATGAAGATCATCAGTTGAGCCATTATAAGGACACATTTCATGAAAAAGAGAAGTCTCCCTTTGAAACTTCTATGGATGGAATTCTTAGATACCGAGGCAGACTATGTGTTCCGAATGTTGCAGAATTGCGCCTTCGAATTCTAGAAGAAGCTCATTATTCTCGGTATTCTATTCACCCAGGTGCAACGAAGATGTATCATGATCTCAAGCTGATATATTGGTGAGATGGCATGAAGAGAGACATAGCAGAATTTGTAGCCCAATGTCCAAATTGCCAGCAAGTGAAAATGGAACATCAAAAGCCAGGAGTGTTATTGCAAGCAATGGAAATCCCTACTTGGAAATGGGAAGTGATCAACATGGATTTTATTGTGGGATTACCTCATTCCCGAGGCAAGTATGATTCCATATGGGTGATCGTGGACAGACTCATGAAAACGGTTCATTTGCTTCCAGTCGGAACCACATACTCAGCAGAAGATTATGCAAGGTTGTATCTCAAGGAGATTGTGCGACTCCATGGTATTCTGATATCCATTATCACAGATAGAGGAGCGCAATTTACAGCCAAGTTTTTGAAATCCTTCCAAGAAGGTCTAGGTACTCAAGTGAAGCTTAGCACGACATTTCATCCGCAGACTGATGGGCAAGACGAACGTACCATTCAGACCCTGGAGGATATGCTAAGAGCATGTGTTCTAGATTTTGGTGGTAGTTAGGATGACCACTTACCTCTTATCGAGTTCGCGTACAACAATAGCTACCATTCCAGTATCCAAATGGCTCTGTATGAAGCTTTATATGGAAGGAAGTGTCGATCCCTAATTGGATGGTTTGAAATAGGAGAAGTACAGCTAATAGGCCCTGAGTTGATTCAACAAGCAGTAAAAAAAGTCATGGTGATCCGAGATCGATTACTGACAGCCCAATGTTTCCAAAAATTTTATGCGGACAACCGCCGGCGAGACTTAGAATTTCAAGTTGATGATTAGGTATTCTTAAAGGTGTCACCAATGAAAGGTGTGATGAGGTTTGGCAAGAAAGGAAAGTTAAGTCCTCGATACATTGGACCCTATAAGATTATCCGCATGGTGGGTCAAGTAGCTTATGAATTGGACTTGCCTCCAGAACTTGAATCAGTCCACCCAGTTTTCCATGTCTCGATGCTCCACAAGTGTGTTGGAGATCCTACGAGAATTGTTCCAATAGATGATGTTCAAGTGACAGAAAAGCTAGCATATGAAGAAGTGCCCATTGCCATATTAGATAGGCAAGTACGGAAACTTCGAAATAAGGAAATGGCCTCAGTTAAACTCTTATGGCGAAATAACCACAGAGAAGAAATGACTTGGGAAGCAGAAGAGAGTATGAGATCCAAATACCCGCATTTATTTCAGCCCTTAGAAGAAATCCACAATGAAATACCAAGATTATGAGGTATGAATGTTTTCTTTTATGCATATGGGTCGTGTGTGGCCAACTTATATTGTTATTGTGTTGTGGCCCTGTGAAGCAATGTTATTGTGGGCTGTTGTGACAGGATGGTAGTGCCATATTACAGGAGAAACTCTGGCGAAATTTTTGGTAGAATTCCCGAGTACTTAACATTCGAGGACGAATGTTCCAAAAGGGAGGAATAATGTTACACCTTGAAAATTTTCCGTTAATGAATAGTGAATAGACTAATGAAGGTCACAACGTATACGATATTTTAGTAAGTAATAAATACCATTTGCTGATTCTACATGAGATTTCAAAGACAATTGAGGTAGGAGATGAAAGTTGTTAAGGAAAACAAGGTATATGTTGTGTGTCGGGCAGAATTTGCGAGCATCGAGTTAGTGATAGCTTAATGATGTTTTAGAGAAAAGTTATAATGTCCCTTAGATTATTAACGAGGTGCTATTTGGTTTATTCTTTTGTGTGTGTGTGTGTATATATATATATATATATATGTATGTAGAGGCTCCTAGATACGCATGTGTGGGTAGCATGGTCTCACGATGTCCCTATTGTATGTATATTATTTTCATAGCCAAAGGGCTTATGTATATTAAGGTAGTTATGTTTCCAAATGAAAAATGGTTGTCCTATGATTATGAGCACATGAATAGTAAAGAAGTGTATAATGCGTATGATGAGTAATAGAATGAGCGGTGCTCGGTGGTTACCCTGGGTACCCGTCATGGCCCCTAGTCAGGTCGTGACAGCTATCATCAAATCTTAATGGATAGAGAAGATGCCGAGAAAACAGCCTTCATCACCCCATGGGAAGTGTACCATTACAGGGTAATGCCCTTCGGCCTTAAGAACGCCGGCGCAACATACATGATAGTCATGACTACCATTCTCCACGACATAATCCACAAACAAATTGATGTCTATGTGGACAATGTCATCACCAAGTCAAGGGAAAGTTCGGAGCATGCCACACATTTGAAGAAATTCATCGACAGGCTCCGCAAGTTTAACTTGAAATTGTACCTGGCCAAATGTACTTTTGGAGTACCGGCTGGAAAATTATTGGGGTTTATAGTCAGTCGAGAGGGAATAGGGCTAGACCTAACAAAGATCAAAGCAATCCAAGAATTACCCCCTCCCCAAAACAAGAAAGAAGTCATGAGTTTCCTGGAGAGGCTGAATTACATTGGGCGATTCATAGCTCAATTGTCATGCCCGAACCACGACCTGGACGTAACACGGCACTCGGTGCTATACTGCATGTGACCGAACGAACCACATGGCTTGCTGAATCATCATGAGGCATACATGAGCGGAAATATAGCATGAACGTGATGAACTTTTATAAAGCATGAGATGCCATAATAATTTAATGTAATACTTGTTTAAATCATAAATGCGAAAATAACATGAGTTGAGCCAAAGATGGCTAAACACCTTGCATGTCTAACATAACTAAACTGGCTAGTCTATGAAACCTCTAATCGTGAATCTTGACTAGAAAACGTTCTTGCTGGGACAAGGCCCCCCAACATACCTTTAAATGCATGACTAGTAAAATAAATATAACTGACTAAACCCCGAATGAGATGGGGCTAACCAATGAGCTGATACGAGCAAATCCTACTGAGCAGATGCGGCGTCCTGTAAATACATACCTACATCGTGAAATGCAGGCCCCCGGGCAATAAAAGGGGACGTCAGCACATTGAATGTACTGGTATGTAAAGCAACTGAATGAAATAACATGGGAAATGAAATAACATAATAAGAACTGAAACTGAAAACCTGGACCTGAACATGAGCATGAGCATGAGTATATATATATATATAACATAAGTAAAACATGATAAGTAAGGAGAGCATTTCATAAATTGACATATGATATCACCACGTGGGTACGCGGAGTCTGGTACCTTGCCGGACCAGCAGAGCCCTTATACCTTGCCAGGGTATAAGGTGGTAACGTGCCTGATGGATCCATTCAGTGTAAAATTAAGGTATCGTCCTAACTGGGCGGAGCGATCCTTGTCCTATGGTGGCTACATAGTTTCAGGCTATCTGAGCCTTCTCGGTAATTCGTACAACTCCCAAAAACATGAACATCATATAGTTGGCTAAGAAGCCCATGATTTTCGTGGATTAACTTGTACTTGCCTTGTAATCATGATTTCACGAAATAACTTGTAAACATGGTCTCATGAAATAACTTGTAAACATGGTTTCATGAAATAACGTGTAAGCATGGTTTCATGAAATAACTTGTAAATATGGTTTCATGAGATAACATGTATTTAGTATGTATGTATCTTGTATCATAGCATGAAAGTAATTATATAATACAGTAGCATGAAAACTTGTAGACATGTAGGATATTCATGAAACAATCATTCTTAGTAAAAAACATGCATGCAAGAACCCATGGAATACAAGATATGGGTTTTCATAGATAACGGACGGATTCTCAATAATCATAAAGAAATATTAAGAACTCAATGGTGGAATTATAACAATTCATACATGATATAATCATTGACATGGACCTAGGGTTATCATGAGCATGGTATTGAAACCTTAGTTTTAGTAGAAAATCATAATTTTATGGATTATGAGGCGTGGGGAAGAACAATGATGTTCCCACACGTAGATAGTAACTCTACATACCTCAGTCACTCCAAAACTTGAAATAAAGACTTGAGCTTTGAAGAAGTTTTCCAAAATCTTGAATTCTTGAACCTTGAGATGGGTTTTCTTGAAAACCCTAGTTTTAGAACGATAATTTCTTATTTAGATTACAAAGATAGGTGTTAGAATTGAGTTGGAATAATTAAGGTAGGCTTACCTTGGTGTTCTTGATGATGGAAGAGGGTAGGAAGTCGTTCTAGGGCTTAAAGGAATGAAAAATAATGATTTGAACTGATATGGACGAATATATACTGTTCTGGAAAAATTAATTTTTCGGCCTAGTTAAATAATGGCCGTATTTTGAAATGGTCATAACTCTTTGCACAAATGTCCGTTTGACCTCCCTAATATACCTTTAGAAAGTTATTTCAAAGAGCTACAACTTTAATCAAGGAAGTTTTCCCAAATTCCAAATAAATTTTGAAATACGAGCTATATTTTGAAATACGGTCCGTATTTAACCATTTGACATTAAATTGCCAAATTCCAGAATGCTCAGAAATCCTTGGTTTCAGTTTACGATTTGAAATACGGGTCGTATTGTGAAATACAGTCCTTATTTAACCATATGACATTCAACTACCAGTTTACGATTTGATTTACGGCCCGTAAACTGAAATACGGTCACTGTTCATGGGCGTAAACCACCATCTTACAACTGAAGAGGAAATTTTCAATTCCCACATTCTTTATTCGATTTTCTAAGTCTAGGATCCTGGTCAAAGCTTAGGTTAAAGGTACGGGGTGTTACAATATATCCCTTTTGGGATCATTCGTCCTGGAATGATGGGTCATGGTTAAGAACATGGCTGGACATGGCTTGAATTCATGAACATGAAAGAAACATGACGTAAAACATAAGAGCTTGACATTGTTACGTGGGAACATGGTCATGGATCATGAGAACTGAGTACGTGATTACATGGAAACATGTACATGGGGAACATGAAACTGAGTAGCGCCTACATGAATGAGAATCATGAAACATTTGTCCTTGATTTATGACTAGTTGTTAAGAATCGCTACTAACTCTGGAATCTACAAAATTTATGGCAGGACTTCCTTCATAATTCGGACCCTCACGACATTTCTTAAATGCCTGCTAGCTAGCTAGATAGCTAAAGTACCGACACACAAATCACAGGGTATCTTAATAAGCATGATGTGACATAACGTGATTACTGCATCTTGATATAGCTAACATAAATACTGAGCTGGCTTGAACACACGAATATCAGTTGAATGATTACATGATTACTATACATGGGGTTTGGAAGAAAATCCGTAGGTACGAATGACATGAGTACTGGAAATAGGCACGAACATGACATGATTACCTGGGCGTGAGATGCATAACGTGGGACATAAATACACGGAGACTAGATGACATGAATACATGAGTGCTAAACTATCTTGAGATACTAATATGTGTGAAAATAGATATCGTAACATAGGATATGAATGTCGAAAACATGATTGTTACAACATGTGGATTTGGATACTGAGCACAGGTAGGATCTGAACACTTAGAGACTTGATCATAGATGTTCATGTGTTACCACGATAGACATACGAGATAAGAGTATGACTTAGGCTCTGAATGTAAGTGCAACTCCGTGCGAATGAGATAGAGTTGAGTCATATACTAGGAATATGATTTTAACATAGGTATTCATAAAGCTCTAGCGTAGGCATGACATGATATATCAAATATGAGTAGAATATTTCTGAGATAATTAGTACCATAGAATACCTGAAGGGATCTCATTATAAACTTGGAACATACCTTACTTCGAACCTTACCGTGTTCGCTCTGAAACATAGATATGAATATCTTGGCTTACCTTGCTTATTATTGTAAGCAGATCATTAAGTAGTGAGAGAAAGGGATTATTCATACGAATTAGACACTTCATCTTCAAAGATAGACGTGGCATGGGTACATCAGACTGAAGAACATAACATGGAACATGTATACATGGAAATGGGAATAATATGGCATAAGACATGAATACATGAGTAGCATGGAATGGGGCATGAGAGACACGAAGTTTACATAAGTACTTCGAAGCTACATACCCTGACATTTGGACATTAGGTCATGAATATTGAAGTGTGAATAAGACATAAGTGTGACTTAAATAGAGTATAAGTTGTAGGCTTCACTCTTGAGTACTTAGAGACATAGGGATGGATAAGATATCACTTTTGGAACTTAGCTATACTTACAGAATGGGACATGGTTAAACATAGTTTACTCTTATTACTGTAAGTCGACACCCTCATTATAAAATAAGACTCATGAAGGAAGGGATCATAGGCATGAATGCTTCGTTCGTCAAGCACCTAAGGCATAAGTAGAAAGTTACCTTGAACTTAAACCCGGCATAGGTACTTCGGAAAAGAAAATGGCATCCTTTGTGCCAAGCTACGAGCTGATTTAAAACAGTAGCCAGAGGAACATAAGCATGAGTTACGGAGAATCGTGGGTAGGACATCCATCTTGACTTACTCTTATCTTTACCTACCAACCCCACTGTTATGCTATTTCTATATGTGGATGCTCAAAGAAGTCGATCGTGGGCACGAGTACGTGAGAACGTAGGTAGCATATCTTTGGAGTTGAAATAAATCATTTACCTACGACATTTTTCCCTTGTTCAAGGATTAGGTGGGCATTCCATAGGATTCTTAGTCTTTAAATTATTGTGTTACCTTCTCCTTAATCATTATCAAAATCAACATCATATTCGGAAAGCACTTAGAAGCTAGAACGTGTTCATGGGTATGAAAGCACAATAGATACGTGAGACATGAATGCAGTCTTTAACCTTGGACATGAGTACAACCTGATGTGAGAAACATGAAAGAACATTCCCTTGCATAGCTTACTATCGTATGGAGTCTTAATTCTTGTATCTTAAACATGGAGTGTAAAGCTTTAACAAGGGCATAAGATAGGTATGCTAGGCATGTGTAAAGTATGTTTGGGCATTGGTACTACATAGTGCATGAATTATTCTGGAATTGGAAAGGTTACACCCTTAAAACCCGCTATTCGATCTAGAACTTTATCTCATAACATAATTACCTAGTACTTGATCTCAACGGGCATGACAAAAATCGCCTTCTACGCACCTTATCTTGGCTACATGAAACTGTGATCCTCTGACATAATATCCTTAACACCCATCAACTTATGAAACACATAATCTATATCGGCACCTTATTGCATGATCTCCCCCTTATTTCAAAAGCTAACGTTTTGTCACGACCCGGCTAGGGGGCCGCGACGAGTACCCGGTGCTACCCCACCCGAGCACCCCCTTATCGTACATAACATAACATCTAGGTGAACCATAAGTCAATTCGTTAATCATATTGATCCCATTAGACGACCATCATCATTTAACATATCATAGGCACCTATGCCACATCAGAAGTACAAGGCCGACGTGGCTAACAAAAGATATACAAAACATGGGCCGACATGGCCGAACATCTTTACCCACATACACATGACTACGAGACTCTAAGAGTATGACATATCGTATGAGCGGGATAGGACCCCGTTATGCCCATAATTATATACACAAAAGAATAAGTACCCAAAAGCTACGGCTCCAAAAGAAATGGAGCTCTGCTATGCAATCTCTGAATAAGCAGCTATGGATCAAGTCTGTCTCCCTGTGCACCTGCGGGCATGACGCAGCGTCCACAAACAAAAGGACGTCAGTACGAAGAATGTACTGAGTATGTAAAGCCTGATCAACATCAATATAGAAGCATAATAGATATCATAAAAAGATAGCATAGGAGGGGAGACGGTAATATCATCATCATCATGTCGCTTACTTGCATACATCGTCGTTCGTATCCCATAATAATACTCGTACCATACTTGTGCTCATATTCGTATACATGTCCTTATTCGTATTCTTATACATAGTCTTATCACATTCATATTCATATTATATACGTATCCATACACTTATATACATACATAGTGTACCCGACCATAAGGTTCGGTGTTTCATACATACTTGGCCAACCAAGGCTCAATGTTATTTTTACCTGGCCCTACCAAGGCTTCAGGATTATCCGTACCATCTGCATATGTGCGCGCGCGTTTCGTAATCGTATACATACTTCATACATATTCATATACATATATTCTACCCGGCGTTATAAACTCGGGGTTCATTATAGCCCTTCATAGGCACATATAAGTATAATAGCCCGTAGGCACCTTTTGCATCATTTTTGATATCATTATCATTACTATCCTCATCGTTATCGTTACATCTACATTATGGACTTACTCGTCATACGAGGAACATAGTATAATCATAGTACATATCAAGGGTCGTGAGCTTATGAGCTCGGAATGTCAACTATGTGAAGACAACATACTCATATAGAGGAATTAGGAATTTGGCCAAGAACCATGCCTTATGAAAGAAGGGTTAGCCTTACATACCTTTCCATCGAACTGTTTTACACTTGTACGTTCCCTTCCAATGCTAGCGTTTATACCTTCATTAATATCATAACAATGGCCATTAGTCATTCACATTATCCACATTATCTAGATTCCTCAATTTGCCTCTAATTCCCCCACATTCATGGTCATACACCCATCTGCGTTCGTTCATCTAAAGTGTTTAGTTCATGATCTTAATACCATTTATAACACATTCATATCACAACACAACAACATTCATAACTCAATTCAAACTATTTCTCAAAATGTCACTATTCATCATTCCTGACCTACTTGACCACATTTTCTACAATCCATGTATTTTAATTCTCCAATACCTTAAACATCTTGTAAAAATCATGAATCTAACCTTAGATGTTGTAGGAACAAGCTTTGGTTGATAATACTCTTCTTTGAGCAAAACCCTAGTTTTTCTCCATTTGGATTTCTTGACTTGGATGATCCTTGATGATTCCCTTATCCTTGATTCACTTGTCTTAATGTTATTGATGGCTTATAGTCCTTGAAAACTCATATAATAAATGTAGAGAGAAGTTTTAGAGAGAAGTGGTGTAATGTTGTAATGAAATAAAATAAGTCTTTATCCTCATATTTAATGAATTGGAAAATCTGTGCTGGGTGAACAGTGGTCGTCCATGGAGGTTTACGGACCGTATTACACTATACGGCTCGTCCTCCATGGGCGTATTTAGCCATTTCCAGAACCAGAAGTTGGGCTGCCTTCATGGTGGTTTACGACCATGGTTTACAGGCCGTAAATCACTTTACGGTCCGTCCACCAGGTCGTATTTAACCATTTCCTCGGCTGGCAGAAAGTTGAAGTTTGGCATGCCAGTTTACGACCTGGCAGTTTACGGACCGTATACCAGTTTAAGGTCCGTATTTGCACTTACGACCACTGGCAGAAAGCTGAAGCTTTTGCATGGCAGTTTACGACTGCCAGTTCACGGACCGTATTGCACTTTACGGTCCGTATTTTGCAATATACGACCACTGGGCAGTTTGGCCAACTTTCAATTTTTCTCATTTCTCGACTTTTCATTCTCATCATCCACATCCCTTTACATACATTTCCCATGATACATTATACACTCGCTCTCCTTGCACACATCATTAGTTCATTTACTTGCGTACCAACGCAAAATTTTCCGAGGTGTAACATTCTACCCCCCTTAGGAACATTCGTCCTCGAATGTTAAAGGCTTAGGGAATTCTATAAAAATTTCGCCAGAGTTTCCTCTGTAATGTGGCACTACCACCCTGTCACAACAACCCACAACAACAATGCCTCACAAGGCAATAATACAACAGCACTAGAAATTTGGCCACACACGACCTGAATGTATAAAAGGGAAAACATGCATACCTTATGATTTTGACGTCTCATCTTGGACTTCTTCCAAGGGCTGAAATAAATGTGGGTATTTGGATCGCATATTCTCTTCTGCTTCCCATGTCATTTCCTCTCGATTGTCATTTCTCCACAGAACTTTAATTGAGGCCACTTCTTTGTTTCTAAGCCTCCGTACTTGCCTATCTAATATGGCAATGAGTATTTCATCATAAGTTAACTTTTCTGTCACTTGAATATCGTTAACTGGGACGATCCTCATAGGATCTCCAACACACTTCCGAAGCATCGAGACATAAAATACTGGATGGACTGACTCCAAATCTGGAGGTAGATCTAGCTCATACCCCAGTTTGCCTATTTTGCGCACAATTTCGTATGGCCCAATATACCGGGGACTGAGCTTCCCCTTTTTGCCAAATCTCATCACGCCCTTCATCGGCGACACTTTCAAGAATACCCAATCTTTCACTTCGAACTCTAAGTCTCTTCGACGATTATCCGCATAGGACTTCTAACGACTTTGAGCCGCTAGCAACCGATCTTGTATGAGCTTAACTTTCTCTATTGCTTGCTGGACCAAGTCTGGCCCTATCAACTTAGCTTCTCCGGTTTCAAACCACCCAACTGGGGATCTACACTTTCGCCCATATAGAGCCTCATACGGTGCCATTTGAATGCTAGAATGATAACTGTTATTATAAGAAAACTCAATGAGTGGCAAATGGTCATCCCAATTTCCTTAAAAATCTATCATACATGCCCGTAACATATCTTCAAGAGTCTGAATAGTACGTTCAGCATGCCCATCGGTCTGTGGGTGAAACGCCATGCTTCGGCGCACTTGGGTCCCTAAACATTCTTGGAAAGACCCCCAAAACTTGGCTGTAAACTGAGTCCCTCTATCGGAGATAATAGATACCGGAACGCCATGGAGTCTCACTATCTCTTTAAGATAAAGCTTAGCATAATCTTCTGCCATATAGGTCGTTCTGACCGGTAAGAAATGCGCTGACTTTGTGAGCCTATCCACGATCACCCATATAGAATCATATTTACGTCGAGAATGGGGTAACCCTGTAATGAAATCCATATTAATCACTTCCCACTTCCAAGTTGGGATTTCTATAGCTTGCAATAAGCCACCCGGCTTTTGGTGTTCTATCTTCACTTGTTGGCAATTAGGACACTGAGCTACGAATTCCGCTACGTCTTTCTTCATCCCATTCCACCAATATATAGTCTTAAGATCATGATACATTTTCGTCGCTCCGGGGTGAACGGAGTAACAGGAACAATGAGCTTCTCTCAAAATCTGATGGCGTAGACCTGCCACATCGGGAACACATAACCTACCTCGACATCGGAGAACTCCGTCTTCCGAAATGTCAAATGATGACTCTTCCTTCTGAGGGAGTGTATCTCTGTACTGCATTAGCATGGGATCCTCATATTATCGCGCTTTTACTTCCGCTACTAACGATGAAACTGCTGAATTCTGAATAGTAGCTCCGCTGCTACCTGAGTCCACCACTCGGACTCCTAGGAAAGCTAACTGCTGAAGATCACGGGCCATCTCTTTCTTTTCTGGTCGTACATCACTTAGACTTCCATCGACCTACGGCTAAAAGCATCAGCCATAACATTTTCCTTTCCGGGGTGGTACAGGATTTCAACATCATAGTCTTTTAGCAACTCTAGCCATCGTCGTTGCCGCAAATTCAACTCTTTCTGCTTGAAGATGTACTGGAGACTCTTATGATCTGTATAAATATCCACGTGGACACCATATAAGTAATGTCTCCATATCTTTAAAGCATGGACCACCGCGGACAATTCTAAGTCATGGGTAGGATAATTCTACTCATGTTTCCGTAATTGTCTAGAAGCATACTCAATCACCTTACCATTTTGCATCAATACACAGCATAGCCCGACGCCTGAAGCATCACAATAAATAACATATCCTTCCAATCCCTCTGGAAGTGTCAAAACTGGGGTTGAAGTCAGTCGGTCTTTCAACTCTTCGAAACTACGCTCGCAAACATCTGTCCATTGAAACTTAGTTGACTTCTGAGTCAACTTGGTGAGCGGTAAAGAAATAGAAGAGAAACCCTCAACAAATCTTCTGTAATAACCGGCTAAGCCCAAAAAGATACGAACCTCCGTAGGGCTCGTGGGCCTTGGCCAAGTCTTCACTGCCTCAATCTTTTGGCTAGCTACTCGAATACCGTCAGCTGCAACAATGTGGCCCAGAAATGCCACTGAGTTCAACCAAAACTCGCATTTGGAAAACTTCGCGAATAACTCTCGAGCTCGAAGAACTCCAAGGACAATTCGCAAATGATCCACATGTTCTGCCTTGGATCTAGAATACACTAGGATGTCATCGATGAATACAATCACGAATCGATCCAGAAAAGGCCTGAATACATTGTTCATTAAGTCCATAAACACTTCCGGTGCATTAGTTAGCCCAAACGACATCATTCGGAACTCAAAATGACCGTATCTTGTTCTGAAAGCTGTCTTAGGGATATCTTTCTCCCTAACTCTTAGTTGGTGATACCCGGACCTCAAATTAATATTTGAAAACCATTTGGCACCTTGCAATTGATCAAATAAATCATCAATCCTCGGGAGGGGATACTTGTTCTTAATTGTCACTTTATTCAATTGCCGATAATCAATGCACATTCTCAAGGAGCCATCCTTCTTCCGGACGAACAATATGGGTGCTCCCCATGGGGATGAACTAGGCCTAATGAAGCCCTTTTTAAGCAAGTCTTTTAATTGCTACTTCAACTCTTTCAACTCTGCGGGTGCCATCCTATAGGGAGGAATAGATATGGGATTAGTGTCTGGCAGCACATCAATCGCAAAATCGATCTCTCGCTCGGGAGGAAGTCCTGGAAGCTCTTCCGGGAACACATCCGGAAATTCGTTCACTACCGGAACTGACTAAAGTGTCGGCGACTCAGCTTCTACATCTTGAACTCGTACTAGGTTTGTGCATTCACCCTTTCGTGATCATTTTCCTTGCCTTTAGATAGGAAATAAACCTACCTTTTGGTGATGCCACATTCCCTTTCCATTCTAAGACTAGTTCTCCCAGAAACTGGAAACGAACCATCTTCATTCGGCAATGAACATTGGCATAACAAGAAGCCAACCAATCCATTCCCATAAAAATGTCAAAATCTACCATTTCTAGCTCATGCAAATCAATCATGGTACGACGATCACAAATGACAATCACACAATTCCTATATACTCGGCTAGCTATTACCGATTCACCCACGGGTGTAGACACCTCGAAAGGTTTCATAGACTCCGGCTCAATTATAAATCGACCCGCAATATATGGAGTAACATATGATAATGTGGAGCCCGAATCAATCAAAGCATATACATCATGAGAGAATACCGATAATATACCTGTGACCACATCAGGAGAAGACTCAAGATCTTGGCGTCCAGCCAAAGCATAAATACGGTCCTGAGGACCGCTAGTACTGGAAGCTCTGCCTCTACCTCTACCATGGCCGACTGGCGCATGTGAACTTGGCCCCGTAGGGCGTACAAATGCTGATGATCCGGCTGCCGACCCTGCTGGCTGGGTCCTACCTCTACCCTGTACTGAGGGGCAATCACGTATGATATGGCCTGGTTGACCACATGAATAGCAACCATCCGAGCCCAATCGGCATCGACCCTAATGCAACTTCCTACACTGGGAACATCGTGGTACAGGTGGCCTTGACTGGCCTGAATCACCTCTAAACTGAGACCCCGAATAAACCTGACTCGGCTCGGAACGAGTAGATCTGTCAAATCTCTGCCCCGTGAACTGTGGAGGTGTACTGGTCATAGAATAGCCTGAATGGCTGGGAAACTGATGTCTGTGTCCGCCCCTGGACTCGCTCCTCGAACCCGAAGGTCTGGCCCTCTTGTTATGGCCCCTATCCTGCTCACGTTCATTTCTCCGCTGCTGTAGGTGTTCCTCTAATTCCTGAGCATGTGCCTGAATGCGTGCAATATCCATGCTATCCTGAAGGGACGCAGTAAAGCATTTATCCATCAAGTGTGGCCCTAGGCCTTTCACAAACCGGTGCACCCGATCGCCCATATCCGCTACCATGGCCGAAGCATACCTAGCCAAGGAATTGAAACAGAGACTATACTCTTGGGCGCTCATACTGCCTTGCCTCAAATTTAAGAATTTATCGGCCCTAGCTCGCCGAACTTCTGGAGGCATATAATGACGGAGAAAAGCATTAACAAACTCTTGCCATACCGGTGGAGGTACATTGGTTCCCCGCGAAGCCATCCAAACCATATACCACTGGATTGAGACATCCCTCAATCTATATGACGCTAGCTCCACCGATTCGGTGTCTGAAGCATGTATCAACCGGAGCGTCCTCAACATACCGTCAACAAAGTCCTGGGGATCCTCCTCCAGTTTCGACCCAAAGCATTCCGGGGATTTCAAAGCAATGAAGTCACGGGCCCTTGCACTAACAGCCCTGTCACTTTGCCCTACGCTTGGCCTCTGAGTCTAGCCCGCAACCAACTGAGTCAACAAATTAATGGCCTCTCTCACATCTTGGCCCGAAGCATTCGGTGGAGGAGCTGGAGCTGGGGCTGAGGCTCCCACGTACTCCTCAGTAATAGGCACTGTCTTGGAGGACTGAGATTGAGCCGCACTCTGGGACTCATCTTCCTCGACTACCGGTGGCGGTGCTCTTTCAGCCCGCTTTTCTGCCGCCGTCTTTCCCTTTTGGGCTGTTGTAGCCTTTTTCCTTTTAGGCATCTCTGAAATACACAACACACGATTTAGGAACAAGAATTTCTTACATCATAGCTCTATCGCACGATTCTTATAAAGAAAGAAGGTCATATATTCCTAAAATGTCCGTAGCTTCTCGTTTATAAGTGTGGCGCGCAACACACCCATAACCAAGACTCTACTAGACACGGCTCGTAGACATATCTTGGGACTGAACTGCTCTGATACCACTTTTGTCACGACCCGGCTAGGGGGCCGCGACGAGTACCCGGTGCTACCCCACCCGAGCACCCCCTTATCGTCCATAACATAACATCTAGGTGAACCATAAGTCAATTCATGCTTTTCTTATCGTTAATCATATTGATCCCATTAGACGACTATCATCATTTAACATATCATAGGCACCTATGCCACATCACAAGTACAAGGCCGACGTGGCTAACAAAAGATATACAAAACATGGGCCGACATGGCCGAACATCTTTACCCACATACACATGACTACGAGCCTCTAAGAGTATGACATATCGTATGAGCGGGACAGGACCCCGCTATGCCCATAATTATATACACAAAAGAATAAGTACCCAAAAGCTACGGCTCCGAAAGAAATGGAGCTCTGCTATGCAATCTCTGAATAAGCAGCTATGGATCAAGTCTGTCTCCCTGTGCACCTGCGGGCATGACGCAGCGTCCACAAACAAAAGGACGTCAGTACGAAGAATGTATTGAGTATGTAAAGCATGATCAACATCAGTATAGAAGCATAATAGATATCATATGAAGATAGCATAGGAGGGGAGACGGTAATATCATCATCATCATGTCGCTTAATTGCATACATCGTCGTTCGTATCCCATAATAATACTCGTACCATACTTATGCTCATATTCGTATACATGTCCTTATTCGTATTCTTATACATAGTCTTATCACATTCATATTCATATTATATACGTAGCCATACACTTATATACATACATAGCGTACCCGACCATAAGGTTCGGTGTTTCATACATACTTGGCCAACCAAGGCTCAATGTTATTTCTACCTGGCCCTACCAAGGCTTCAGGGTTATCTGTACCATCTGCAGACGTGCGCGCGCGTTTCGTAATCGTATACATACTTCATACATATTCATATACATATATTCTACCCGGCGTTATAAGCTCGGGGTTCATTATAGCCCGTCATAGGCACATATAAGTATAATAGCCCGTAGGCACCTTTTGCATCATTTTTGATATCATTATCATTACTATCCTCATCGTTATCGTTACATCTACATTATGGACTTACTCATCATACGAGGAACATAGTATAATCATAGTACATATCAAGGGTCATGAGCTTATGAGCTCGGAATGTCAACCATGTGAAGACAACATACTCATATAGAGGAATTAGGAATTTGGCCAAGAACCATGCCTTATGAAAGAAGGGTTAGCCTTACATACCTTTCCATCGAACTATTCTACACTTGTACGTTCCCTTCCAATGCTAGCGTTTATACCTTCATTAATATCATAACAATGGCCATTAGTCATTCACATTATCCACATTATCTAGATTCCTCAATTTGCCTCTAATTCCCCCACATTCATGGTCATACACCCATCTGCGTCCGTTCATCTAAAGTGTTTAGTTCATGATCTTAATACCATTTATAACACATTCATATCACAACACAACAACATTCATAACTCAATTCAAACTATTTCTCAAAATGTCACTATTCATCATTCATGACCTAGTTGACCACATTTTCTACAATCCATGTATTTTATTTCTCCAATACCTTAAACATCTTGTAAAAATCATGAATCTTACCTTAGAAGTTGTAGGAACAAGCTTTGGTTAATAATACTCTTCTTTGAGCAAAACCCTAGTTTTTCTCCATTTGGATTTCTTGACTTGGATGATCCTTGATGATTCCCATATCCTTGATTCACTTGTCTTAATGTTATTGATGGCTTATAATCCTTGAAAACTCATATAATAAATGTAGAGAGAAGTTTTAGAGAGAAGTGGTGTAATGTTGTAATGAAAAAAAATAAGTCTTGAACCTCATATTTAATGAATTGGAAAATCTGTGTTGGGTGAACTGTGGTCGTCCATGGAGGTTTACGGACCGTATTACACTATACGGCTCGTCCTCCATTGGTGTATTTAGCCATTTCCAGAACCAGAAGCTGGGCTGCCTTCATGGTGGTTTACGACCATGGTTTACGGGCCGTAAATCACTTTACGGTCCGTCCACCAAGTCGTATTTAACCATTTCCTCGGCTGGCAGAAAGTTGAAGTTTGGCATGCCAGTTTACGACCTGGCAGTTTACGGACCGTATACCAGTTTACGGTCCGTATTTGCACTTTACGACCACTGGCAGAAAGCTGAAGCTTTTGCATGGCAGTTTACGACTGCCAGTTCACTCACCGTATTGCACTTTACGGTCCGTATTTTGCAATATACGACCATTGGGCAGTTTTGCCAACTTTCAATTTTTCTCATTTCTCGACTTTTCATTCTAATCATCCACATCCCTTTACATACATTTCCCATGAAACATTATACACTCGCACTCCTCGCACACATCATTAGTTCATTTACTTGTGTACCAACGGAAAATTTTCCGAGGTGTAACACGTTTAAAGCCTATGGATCCCTCGAGTTAGCGATAAGTGATAATCTAGTGGTTCCACTAATTTCCTCTAAAATACTGACAACTCAGTTCTTTGGCTTACTTTAAGCAAGTCTTACTTACTAGAAAAATTGGATTACTTAAATGAACGGGTATCTAGTGTACATACTGGCATACTCGCTTTGTCAGTCTTGAGGAAAACCCTTTTCTGATAACTCTTAAAGGCTCTTCTTCTGTAGCTTGCTCTCGATGGTTTTCTTCTTTCACCAATTTCTATACCCCAAATTTAACTTAAACCCTTTGGGTTCTAACACGCCTTCGGTGTATTCAGACAGTTACCCACTTAGTAGTGCTAACTTGGCTAAGTAACTCAAATCGTTCTTCTACTAACTGTGCTGAAAATTTCTAATTCACTGTATCTATTCAAACTTACTTACTATGCTTCTGTTAACCACTTGCTAGCATCATATTCTCTAATTCTTCTCTGAGTACTAAAGTGAAGCATAAGGTTATTTCTAACTTGTCCTCCTTATCTGACTCTATTCTTGGGTTGTATACTATCTTTCTGAACGATAGACATGAATCACACTTAGGAAACTTCATCTGTCTCAAATAAGGAATTGGAACAACTAACCCCAAACACCCTACACACTTTCAAAATTATATCATACTATACACATCAGGGATAAATACTTAATCACATAACATAAGAGGGAATTATCATATCTTCCATCTCATAGTAATCCCTGCTTCTTGTAGTAACTTACTCACGTCATACTCTCTAGGTCTGATCTGAATAAGCTGAAATAATTTGAAACTAATACTAAAAAAAAAAATCAATATCGTCTGCTCATGGTTTTCTTATCGCATCAGTCCCTTCCTAGTAATGTGCATAGATCATATGGCAAAAAAATATATATACTTGGAAAAGTCGAGACTTTCTAGTATTACAAGTGGTTGGCTCTTAGGCTAATCCCTTGCTCAAAACTACCGTGGACAATTTATGCCTGCTGCGGTTAACTTCGTAACATGCTACCTCGTGGGGTCTTAAATATGAACCATCACCCTTATACTATAGCTTCATGGTCAAAGAGTCCAAATAAACTTACCCTATAGGGTATATAACCTATGTGTGCTACCATACCGAAATTTGTCTTCCAAATGGTACTAACACCTGATAAACACACCATGCACTATTTGGCACGTCTTGGGTCTCGAATTTCCTTCTTGCCGCTTACACATTTGATACGTTCAGAATTCGATGGAAAAAGAATGTTACTTACTGCTCTAAGCTTCATGGCACGAGTTAGAATAATTCATGATGACTCTATCTGAAAGCAACACATCGATAGTGATTATATTTACATCTTCCTCATCCATTGAGACTAGGCGTATTCGGTAGAATGGGAAACAACACATGAGTTCGAGTGATTTTTGAGAACACAGCTCTATTGCACGATCTAGAGTTGAAAGAAGTGAGACAATCTTAAATGTCTTGGTGGTCAACTGTTTATATGTGTGGTGGGCACACATATATAAAATTGACCCCACTGGACACGGTTTCATAGACTCCCTAAGACACATGAACCTAGGCTCTGAAACCAGGCTTTGTCACGCCCCAAACCATGACCTGGGCGTAACACGGCACGCGATGCCATACTGCATGTGACCGAGCGAATCACATGGCTTACTGAATCATTATGAGGCATACATGAGTGGAAATATAGCATGAACGTGATGAACTTTTATAAAGCATGAGATGTTATAATAATTTAATGTAATACTGGTTTAAATCATAAATGCGAAAATAACATGAGTTGAGCCAAAGATGGCTAAACACCTTGCATGTCTAACATAACTAAACTGGCTAGTCTATGAAACCTCTAATCGTGAATCTTGACTAGAAAACGTACTTGCTGGGACAAGGCTGTTAGGCCCCGTGTTTTCGTACAATTGGAAATCGAGAAATAACTATGACTCGGGTGTTAGAAGGACATAAATTTAATTTTTGTGAATATGACTATGTTGGTTGTGAAACCTTTAATGCTAAGACCTCGGGGAAGGCCGAGGATAAATTTGGAATTTCGGAAATTAGTTTCGGGAATTACAAATCGGGACTTTTCAAGAAGTGGGCCAAAGAAATAAAAATTTCAAATGAAGCCCAAAGGAAAGAGAGGGGCCGGCCAAGCCCATTTTTAAAAGGGTCATGTGCTATGCACATGACCCCAAAAGGATATATATCACTATGAAGTCTTAGCAATTTAGATCAAATCAAAAAATCAAGAACACACCAAGAACCAAAGGGGTTCGGCCGAGAGCAATAGGGAAGAGGAAAAAAAAATTCCAAGCTTCCTTGTGATCCAAAAATCTTGTTCTTCTCATATTTGTGAAGTACTCAAGGCCCTCTTCAACGGGGTATAATTAGTTTGGCACGAGATCGACGTTTGCGACAAGTCGGGGTTTCAAGGAAAGGTATGAATTTTGTCCCTTTTATGTTATAGAATTGATATGAATATGCTAAGGATTGTAAATAGATAGAAATCCCGTGACTTGGATGTTGGGGAAACAAACGTGGGTGTGTGTGGAGTGTGTATTGGCCGTGACTTATGGAAGAAAGAAATGGTTTGAATTGATCTTGTTTAAGTTGGCATAATGTGTTGTTGTGATCCTTATATCGTAAATGATTAATTGTTGAATTAAATTGGCGGTGGAAAATGAATTCGGATATTATCGGAAAGCGTATTGCTTCGGTATCGCCATGTATATCAATGTATATTTTGGGTGCTAGAGACTTTAGATATGACTTTGCAATGATATTGATGAATTCGGAATGAAACGACGTTAGTTAGAGTGTTCGTCGTGAATTTTAATGTTTTGAAGAATTATGGAAACTAATGGATTTTTGGTGCAATTTTGTGTATGTCTTAGATTGAATTTGGAATGTGTTTGACTAGTGTTGGATGGGTAAATGAATGAACTTATGTGAATATAGAATTGGGATTTTGAAAGTTTGAATGGAAGTTGCCAACTTAAGAAATTATGTAGAACTTTGAAGCTAGGGTGACTTGATTGTTGTTTATATGGTTTGGTTGATGTGTGGGCTGTTGTGGTTGGTTAATTTGAGCCGAGCTACGCCTCGGGGATGTTAGATTTATAGGGGAAATGCTGCCGAAATTTCGGTAGGCAAATATGGAATTAAAGGCAATTTTAAGCCTAAGAATCTCAATTGGTAACTTTGACCATTTGCAGATTTTTGACGAAACGGGACTGGACTTTTGGAAGAGCATACGACGTCTGTGAGGTATGTAAAGCTTCCCACTCCTTTATTTGGCATATCTTAGTATGTTAGGCGAATATGAGAAATTCCGGAGCATTTCTGCTCCTCGAAACCCGATTCACAGAAAAGTTACTATTCATTCAATTCGATTGAAGCCTAAGGGCTCTATTTTGGCTAGAATGCCACCACTCGTCCGAAACCTATCGAAATGTGGTCGGGTAACCTAGAAACGCCCATGTATGACCTTTGGCATATAAATGTTCGTAAAGATAAGTTCGCCACCCCACTTTGACTCGAGGTGGGCCCGCTACCCTGAAACGCCCTATTTGCCTTATTGGGCTATCTTTGTGAATAAAGTTGGATACGATACTTTCGATTGTGAAACTCCCTCCTATGAGATGTATTTTGAATATTATGATACGCTAAGTTACGTTTTGAGTTATACGTACTACTTGGGAATGTTTTGTGAAATGAAACTTTATATCGGCTAAGTATCCGACTATTTTGCATTATGATATGACTTATGCGTTTACTTCGTTTTGGAAAACTATTTTGAAGTACGAATTGCATTGGTTTGCTCACGACTCCGCTCGTGCCTTATTATGACTTGGTTCACCGGTTCCCGGGCCGGTTATGATTCGTGCGCCTTACAATAATTCGGTCGTATGCTGTGTTACGGTTCCCGAGGCTTCGCCATAGGGCCGGGTTCCGTTTGGAGTTATGCTGTGATATGGCTCGTGATGCGATACGCTCACCTATGATTATGTTTGTGTTCGGGGATGTACGGAGATTTGAAACCTTCTGGTGTTATGCTGTGTGTGGCGCCAGCGTCGGAGTGGCGACCACGTTCCTAAGCGTTTGCATGATTCATTGCATTATGTATACATATTATGATTTCGATATAGATTTTGATCTACCCATTTGTACTCCACTTTGACATTTGATTTGCTTTCGGTTTTGATCCATATTTCTGTACTCCGTGCTTTACATACTCAGTACATATTTCGTACTGACCCCCTTTCTTCGGGGGCTGCGTTTTATGCCCGCAGGTGCAGATATCGGTGATCCTCCGCAGTAGGCTTCACTTCTTGCTTTTCCGGAGTACTCCTATTTGATCCGGAGTCCACTTTTGGTACAGACTCTTTTTGCTTTGTATATATTCGGTATATTTGACTATTTGGGTACGGCGGGGCCCTGTCTCGCCATATGTTTTTGTTTTGAGTTCGTAGAGGCCTGTAGTCATATATGTGGGGCGAGGGTCCTATGTGTGTTTGTCTGATTCCGTTTTCTGGTCTTAAGGCGGTCTGTTTGTTATGCTGGCCCCAAATGGCCCTTATGCTTATATTTGCACTTTTGACGGGCGATGTCCATTCCGCCGCTCAGTTTGTATTTGATATGATATTTTGATTTGGCACGACCGCTTAAGACATATTTGATATCAATTATGTTCGATATGATTTCGAAAAATTATGAAATAAGTTTGGAGTTGAAAATGAATGTGTGATTCGGTCTGGGTACCCAGGTAGGGTGCCAGTCGCGGCCCACGGGGCTGGGTCGTGACAAAAGTGGTATCAGAGCGGTTTGTCCTCGGAATGTCTACAGGCCGTGTCTCGTAGAGTCTTGTTTATCGATGTGTTGTGCACCACGTCTATAAGCAGGAAGCTACAGGGCATTTAGGATGTTACTTTCTTTGTAATCTTAGATCGTGCGATAGAGCTGAGCTATTAGGATGATTTTGATCTGACTCGCCTTCGTGTTTGCAGTGATGCCTCCGAAGAAGGAAACGGCGGCCCAGAAGGGCAAGGCGAGGATTGGAGAGACTAGCCAGGCACAGCGAGCTACCCGGGCTCGTTTCTATGATTTGCCTGAGGATGTGCCTCATTCTGAGGGGTCTGCTACACCACCACTAGTACAGCCTGGAGCAGGACCTTCAGCAGCTCCAGAGGTCCGTGTACCCGCACCTGAGACTCCAGCTCCTCAGCCAGGGGCGGAGGATAGGACCCTGAGGGAGGCTGTACAGCTGTTGACTACACTGGTAGCAGGACAGGCTCGCAGGCGCGGGCGGAGGGACGACGATGATGATGACAGGCGGGACAGCCTGAGAGTTCGGGAGTTTTTGCTATGTGGCCCTCCAGAGTTCTTCGGGTCTAAGCCCGACGAGGACCCCCACGACTTCATTCGGGGGATGCGACGCTCACTGGACTTGGTCAGGGCTTCAGAGACCGAGTCAGTTGAGCTGGCTTCGCACAGGCTTCGAGATGTGGCTACCCACTGGTACGAGACTTGGGAGCTGTCTAGAGGAGAGGGTGCCCCTCCAGCCACTTGGGATCAGTTTGTGACAGCATTCACCCGCCACTTTTTGCCACCAGAGTTACGGCGGGCACGGGCTGATCGATTCTTACGTCTGCAGCAGAGGGGTCGGAGTGTTCGCGAGTATAACCTTGAGTTTGATTCTCTGGCCCGATATGCACCGGCCGTGGTAGCAGATATGTCCGATCGGATGCACAGATATGTTATGGGATTGGACCGGTATTTGGTTGATAGTTGTATGGCAGTGTCATTGCAGGCAGACATGGACATTGCCCGACTTCAGGCCTATGCGATGGGTATGGAGGACCGTCGTAGGTCTGATCCGGCTGGCAGAGATCGAGATAGGAGGCCGCCCAAGAGGGCTAGGTCCGCAGGTTATGCTGGAGATTCTCGAGGCGGACAGCCTCAGCAGCAGCCGTCAGACAGACATTTTCCTCCCTCCGGCCGGGGTACTCAGTGAGGCAGCCGGAGATTCGATAGTACAGGACCGTCTGGGGCCGGTCAGAGCTCCAGAGTGGCAGGTTCACAGGTACCCAGGGGTCCCAGCCAGGCCAGACCACCCAGACCCCATTGTCCTCATTGCGGGAAGTCTCATCCCGGGGAGTGTTACCGAGCGACTGGAGCTTGCTTTTCGTGTGGTGGTCAGGGCCACTTTATGAGAGATTGTCCATTGGCTAGCGGTTCTGGTAGTGCTGCTCAGCAGACAGGGTCAGCCGCCGGTTCTTCTTCTGCTCCATCAGTTGCACACCCTGGAGGGCGAGGTATTTCAGCACCGGCAGGACGCGGTCGAGGCCGCGGTGGCACTTCAGGTTCTAGCGGTCCCTCGAACCGCATATATGCTTTGGCCAGCCGCCAGGATCAGGAGGCTTCGCCAAACGTCGTCACAGGTACATTGCTGGTTTTCTCCAGATCTGTATATGCATTGATTGACCCTGGCTCTACTTTATCATATATTTCCCCGCTCGTTGCTAGTAAGATTGGGATAGTGTCTGAGCCTATAGAACCGTTTGAGGTAGCTACGCCAGTTGGGGATTTTATTATAGCGAGACAGATTTATAAGGATTGTTCTGTGACCATTTATGATCGTAGCACTAAGGCTGATTTGATAGAGTTAGACATGCTGGAGTTTGACGTCATTATGGGCATGGACTGGTTGTCTTCCTGTTATGCTAATGTCGACTGCCAGAAAAAGGTAGTCCATTTTCAGTTTCCAGGGGAACCAGTCATAGAGTGGTTCGGATCTACAGCATCGCCGAGGGGTAAGTTTATTTCATACCTCAAGGCTAAGAAGATGATCCAGAAGGGTTATATCTATCATTTGGTTCGTGTGCACGATACTGCCGCGGAGGTACCTACCCTTCAGTTCGTTCCGGTCGTCAGTGAGTTTCCAGATGTTTTTCCTGACGAGCTTCCTGGCCTTCCGCCTGAGCGGGAGATTGATTTTACTATTGAGTTGATGCCAGATACGCAGCCTATATCTATTCCTCCGTACAGGATGGCACCAGCTGAGTTGAAGGAGTTGAAGGAGCAGCTGAAAGATTTGCTGGATAAGGGTTTTATCAAGCCCAGTACATCACCCTGAGGGGCGCCGGTATTGTTTGTCAGGAAGAAAGATGGGTCATTGCGGATGTGTATCGACTACCGGCAGCTGAATAAGGTGACTATTAAGAATAAATATCCCCTCCCCCGGATTGATGATTTGTTTGACCAGCTGCAGGGTGCTAGACATTTTTCAAAGATAGATCTGCGTTCTGGTTACCATCAGGTGCGAGTACGGGAGTCAGATATCCCGAAGACTGCTTTCAGGACTCGGTACGGGCATTATGAGTTCAGAGTTATGTCTTTCGGGCTGACTAATGCTCCAGCAGTATTTATGGATCTGATGAACCGGGTATTTCGGCCTTTCCTGGATATGTTTGTTATTGTGTTTATTGATGATATCCTGATTTACTCGCGATCAGCCGAGGAGCATTCAGATCATTTGAGGACGGTACTTGGCATCCTCCGTCAGCAGAAGTTATATGCTAAATTCTCTAAGTGTGAGTTCTGGTTGACTTCTGTGGCATTCTTGGGCCATATTGTGATATGGCTCGTGATGCGATACGCTCACCTATGATACGCTCACCTATGATTATGTTTGTGTTCGGGGATGTACGGAGATTTGAAACCTTCTGGTGTTATGCTGTGTGTGGCGCCAGCGTCGGAGTGGCGACCACGTTCCTAAGCGTTTGCATGATTCATTGCATTATGTATACATATTATGATTTCGATATAGATTTTGATCTACCCATTTGTACTCCACTTTGACATTTGATTTGCTTTCGGTTTTGATCCATATTTCTGTACTCCGTGCTTTACATACTCAGTACATAT
The DNA here is from genome assembly GCF_019175385.1 of Lycium barbarum. Taxonomy (NCBI): domain Eukaryota; kingdom Viridiplantae; phylum Streptophyta; class Magnoliopsida; order Solanales; family Solanaceae; genus Lycium; species Lycium barbarum. Next base: position 73,070,534 of record NC_083337.1, read on the forward strand.
TTCGTACTGACCCCCTTTCTTCGGGGGCTGCGTTTTATGCCCGCAGGTGCAGATATCGGTGATCCTCCGCAGTAGGCTTCACTTCTTGCTTTTCCGGAGTACTCCTATTTGATCCGGAGTCCACTTTTGGTACAGACTCTTTTTGCTTTGTATATATTCGGTATATTTGACTATTTGGGTACGGCGGGGCCCTGTCTCGCCATATGTTTTTGTTTTGAGTTCGTAGAGGCCTGTAGTCATATATGTGGGGCGAGGGTCCTATGTGTGTTTGTCTGATTCCGTTTTCTGGTCTTAAGGCGGTCTGTTTGTTATGCTGGCCCCAAATGGCCCTTATGCTTATATTTGCACTTTTGACCGGCGATGTCCATTCCGCCGCTCAGTTTGTATTTGATATGATATTTTGATTTGGCACGACCGCTTAAGACATATTTGATATCAATTATGTTCGATATGATTTCGAAAAATTATGAAATAAGTTTGGAGTTGAAAATGAATGTGTGATTCGGTCTGGGTACCCAGGTAGGGTGCCAGTCGCGGCCCACGGGGCTGGGTCGTGACAAAGGCCCCCAGCATACCTTTAAATGCATGACTAGTAAAATAAATACAACTGACTAAACCCCGAATGAGATGGGGCTCACCAATGAGCTGATACGAGCAAATCCTACTAAGCAGATGCGGCGTCCTATAAATACGTACCAGTATCGTGAAATGCAGGCCCCCGGGCAATAAAAAGGGACCTCAGCACATTGAATGTACTGGTATGTAAAGCAACTGAATGAAATAACATGGGAAATGAAATAACATGATAAGAACTGAACTGAAAACCTGGACATGAACATGAGCATGAGCATGAGTACATATATATATAACATAAGTAAAACATGATAAGTAGGGAGAGCATTTCATAGACCGACATGTGATATCACCACGTGGGTACGTGTACTCTGGTACCTCGCTGGACCAGTAGAGCCCTCATACCTTGCCATGTTATAAGGTGGTAACGTGCCTAATGGATCCATTCAGTGTAAAATTAAGGTATCGTCCTAACTGGGCAGAGCGATCCTTGTCCTATGGTGGCTACATTGTTTCAGGCTATCTGAGCCTTCTCGGTAATTCGTGTAACTCCCAAAAACATGAACATCATATAGTTGGCTAAGAAGCCCATAATTTTCGTGGATTAACTTGTACTTGCCTTGTAATCATGATTTCACAAAATAACTTGTAAACATGGTCTCATGAAATAACTTGTAAACATGGTTTCATGAAATAACGTGTAACTTGTAAATATGGTTTCATGAGATAACATGTATTTAGTATGTATGTATCTTGTATCATAACATGAAAGTAATTATATAATACAGTTGCATGAAAACTCGTAGACATGTAGGATATTCATGAAACAATCATTCTTAGTCAAAAACATGCATGCAAGAACCCATGGAATACAAGATATGGGTTTTCATAGATTACGGACGAATTCTCAATAATCATAAAGAAATATTAAGAACTCAATGGTGGAATTATAACAATTCATACATGATATAATCATGGACATGGACCTAGGGTTATCATGAGCATGGTATTGAAACCTTAGTTTTAGTAGAGAATCATAATTTTATGGATTATGCGGCGTGGGGAAGAACAATGATGTTCCCACACGCAGATAGTAACTCTACATACCTTAGTCACTCCAAAACTTGAATTAAAGACTTGAGCTTTGAAGAAGATATCCAAAATCTTGAATTCTTGAACCTTGAGATGGGTTTTCTTGAAAACCCTAGTTTTAGAACGATAATTTCTTATTTAGATTACAAGGATAGGTGTTAGAATTGAGTTGGAATAATTAGAGCAGGCTTACCTTGGTGTTCTTGATGATGGAAGAGGGTAGGAAGTCGTTCAAGGGCTTGAAGGAATGAAAAATAATGATTTGAACTGATGTGGACAAATATATACTGTTCTGGAAAAATTACTTTTTCGGCCCAGCTAAATACTGGCCGTATTTTGAAATACGGACTGCGCTGCGTCTCTTCAGTAAAATGGTCGTAACTCTTTGCACAGATGTCCGTTTGACCCCCATAATATACCGTTGGAAAGGTATTTCAAAGATCTACAACTTTTATCAAGGAAGTTTCCCAAATTCCAAATACGTTTTGAAATACGGTCCGTATTTAACCATTTGACATCAAATTGGCAAATTCCAGAATGCTCAGAAATCCTTGGTTTCAGTTTACGATTTGAAATACGGGTCGTATTGTGAAATACGGTCCGTATTTAACCATATGACATTCAACTACCAGTTTATGATTTGATTTACGGGCCGTAAACTGAAATACGATCACTGTTCATGAGCGTAAACCACCATCTTACAACTGAAGAGGAAATTTCCAATTCCGACATTCTTTATCTGGTTTTCTAAGTCTAGGATCATGGTCAAAGCTTAGGTTAAAGGTACGGGGTGTTACATCAATCCACCATCATTGTGGATCCCATCCTTAAGCTATTGAAAAAGGACGCTCCTACAAAATGGACAGAGAAGTGCCAAGAGGCATTCGACACAATTAAGAGATACTTGTCTAACCCACTAGTCTTGGTACCACCAAGTCCCGGGAGCCCATTGCTGCTATACTTATCAGTTACTGAAAAAGCCTTCGGTTGTGTGTTAGGGCAACACGATGAAGAAGGGAAGAAAGAGCGTGCCATTTACTACCTGAGCAAGAAGTTCACAACCAGTGAGGCAAGATATACGCTAGTGGAGAAAACCTGTTGTGCTCTAACTTGGGTGGCTCAGAAATTGAGGCATTATTTGTCTTCTTTCACCACTGACCTCATATCCAAGGTGGATCCGCTGAGGTACATATTCTGCCAGCCCATGCCTATCGGGAAGTTGGCCAAATGGAAGATGCTGGTAAGTGAATTTGACAACATAGCCCAGAAAGCCGTCAAAGGACAGGCCTTGGCTGACTTATTTGCCGCAAGCCCGGTGGATGAAGAGCTTAAACCACTTCGTACGCATTTCCCAGACGAAGGGGTATTGGCCATAGAAGAAGGAGCAACAGAATCTTATACTGGCTAGAAACTGTTCTTTGACGGAGCGGTCAATTACAAAGGTTCTGAAATTGGCGCGGTCCTGATATCAGAAAATGGGCAGCACTACCCCATGGCTGCCAAGTTCAAATTCCGTTGTACCAACAACATGAATGAATACGAGGCCTGCATCCTAGGTCTCAAAATAGCACTGGACATGGACATAAATGAATCATTATTCATTAGAGATTTTGACCAGCTGATTCATCAAGTACAAGGCGAATGGGCCACCAAGAATGAAAAGATCTTACCATATGTGAACTTGGCACAAAGATTGTGCAAGAAATTTAGAAAGATTGAATTTTAGCCTACACCAAAGGTTGAGAATGAAATTTTCGATGCATTGGCCACAATAGCGTCAATGATCCAACATCCTAAAAGCAGTCACATCAACCCGCTAAGGATATGTCTGAAAGAAGAGCATGCCTACTGCTGCCACGTGGAGGCTGAACCAGAAGGAAAACCATGGTACAACGACCAGAAATTGTATGTGAAAAGACGGGAATATCCCGAAAACATTACAAATGGACAAAAGAAGACCATCCAGAGAATGGCAAATGGTTTCTTCCAAAACAAAGAAGTGCTACACAACGGATGCCAGATTTGGGTCTACTGCGATGTATAGATGCTAGCGAAGCCTCCAAAGTTCTAGAAGAAGTACATGCCGAAATATATGGGCCCCATATGAATGGATTCGTTCTGACAAAAAAGATTCTATGAGCTGGATACTATTGGATGACTATGGAAAGTTATTGCTGAAAATATCTGCAAAGGTGCGATCAATGTCAAATCTACAGTGATCTAATCAAGGTCCCTCCAACTAAGCTTAACGCTATGAGTTCACCATGGCCTTTCGTTGCTTCGGGCATGGATGTTGTTGGACCTATTGAACCCGCAACTTCAAATGACCACCAGTTCAGTTTAGTTGCTATTGACTACATCACCAAATGGGTGGAAGCAACGTCTCACAAGTCAGTAATGAAGAAAGTGGTAGCGGACTTCGTGCCAAACCACATCATATGTCGATCCGGTGTACCCGAGTCAATCATAACAGACAATGGAGAAAATTTGAATAGCCACCTGATGAAGGATATCTGTGAGCAATTCAAGATCACCCACCAAAACTCGATAGCCTACCGACCGCAAATAAACAGAGCCCTAGAAGCAGCCAACAAAAATATCAAGAGGATATTGAGGAAAATGGCTTATACTCATAAAGGTTGGTATGAGCAGTTGTCTTATGCTCTACTGGGATACCGTACTACGACTAGAACATTAATAGGAGCAACTCCATATCTGTTGGTTTATGGAACTGAAGCAGTCATACCTGCTGAAATTGATATACCTTCGTTGAGAATCATTCAAGAAGCGAAATTAGACAATGCTGAATGGGTCCGAGCTCCATATGAGAATTGGCTCTAATTGACGAGAAAAGGATGGTTGTCGTACATCACGGTCAGCTGTACCGACAAAGGATGGCTAGATCTTTCAACAAGTGAGTCAGGACTAGACTTTTTCAAATTGGGGAAATGGTGCTCAAAAGATTTTTTTCACATCAAGAAGAATACAAAGGGAAGTTTCCTCCCAACTGGAAAGGTCCTTATGTGGTCCGTAAATTACTTTCCGGAGGAGCAGTAGTGTTTGCAGAAATGGACGGATAAGAGTGGCCAAAGCCAATCAACTCAGATGGAATCAAGCGCTACTATGCATGAAGAAGGAGTTTCTCAGTTTGTAATAGTACTTTTTTTTGTAATCGTTATTTTATTTGATTGTATTAGCTATTCCCTTTTTCTTGTAATCGTTATTTTATTTGCTTGTATTAGTTATTCCCTTTTGCTTGTAATCGTTTTTGTAATAGATATGAAAGATCAAAACATCTTTTGTAATATGAACTACGCAATGACTTGATTTCCCCGCAGTGGGATATGTAGGCAGTCCATTTGGGACCTGGTCGCATTATTAGTAAAAACCAAAATGTCCTTACTTTTATCTCTGTACTAAGTTCGACCAGAATTCCTGCTATGACAGGATATGTAGGTGCTCTTTGAGCTCGGTCGCACCAAAAGAAAAAACTAAAAAAACCCTAGGAAGCCTCAGAGATAGGACTTCACAAAAGAGCAAGGATTGCTGCACGCCCAACTGGGGAAGAAATTTTAAGAGGATCTCAAAAAATCGCACCGTCATTCCGCCATAAAGAGGTAGCTAACCTAGAGTTTCAAACTGGGTCACAAATTTTGAGAAGCTCTCAGAATTCCTCAATACAGTAAACTAGGGCAGAAATTTTGAGGAGACCTCAAAATTTTCGAAGAGATTCAGCATAAGAATTCGTCGATCAAGATTTAAACTGGGGCAGATTTTTTGAGAAAAGGTCTCAAAAATTTCGCGCAAGGAAGCAAAGAACCCCTGAAGGGATCTCCCTCATTCAAAGCACATGTCAGGAAAATTTATATTACTGCTTTTAGAATAATGCATTTATTTTTATACAAATTAGATATCTTTATGGTAACATTACAAAAATGATTTTTCTGCATAATGAATACAGATTTATCTTTCGAATACCGGAGCTAAAGGGGTTTTGAGTCTAGAAAGCCGAAGATGCGACAGCGCCGGCAATACGAATCAACTTTAAATAGGAAAAACTATTCCCTTTCTGATACAGGTTCCCAGGGCATTTAAAGACGATCCTTTTTCTAACATTGCTTATGTGTAGGGAACGATTCGGCGAAAAATCAAGACCACTGCTAGGACCAAGCTTTCAAAATACATACCCAGCCACAAGGGATATGAAAGATTTTGAGTGCCATCAAAGGAAAAACATCTAGCCACAGGAGCTATAAGGTTTTGAATGCCACAAAGGGAAAATATTTAGCCATAAGGGCTGTAAAAGACAAAAAAACGCCAAAAAGGGAAAATATCTAGCCATAAGCGCTATGAAAGGATGAAAATACCACAACGGTAAAATATTAAACCCACGAAGGCTACAAAATGATTGAAATTGCTGTAAAAGCAAATGTTTGGCCAAAAGTGTCATGGTAAAACAATACGGAATCCCTGACCAAGAGGGTCACAACCGATATAAAGGACGAAAGATAGACGATTTAGCCAAAGGGGTCTTATCTGTCATTTGTATCACTTCTTCTTATTTGCCGAGAGAGCCATTGCATATCTATTTTCCTGCTGCCAAGAGGACCATCACTTCTTAATATTTGCCAAGAGGGCCATTCATACAAACATGCTAAGAGGGTCATTCATACAAATATGCCAAGAGGGCCATTCATACAAACATGTCGAGAGGGCCATTGCATATCTATTTTTCTACTGCCACGAGGGCCATCGCTTCTTGTTATTTGCCAGCAGGACATTCATATAAACATGTGGAGGGGGCCATTGCATATCTATTTTCCTGCTGCTAAGAGGGCCTTCACTTCTTCTTATTTTCCAAGAGTGCCATTCATACAAACATGCCAAGAGGGTCATTCATACAAACATGCCAAGCGGTCCATTCATTTCAGTTGCCGAAAGAGCCATGCATATAAACTATCGAATATGGCAAGATGGCAAAGCGATGTAAAACCGGTCAAGATACCGCAGTATTCGCTCAAAAGGACAAGACGATGTAAACTTGGTCGAATGACAGCAGTATTCGTCACCTAAAAATCAACATTACTCAGCAGGAGAAAGGAGATTTATAGCCGCCAAAAATAGCAGGTTGATCAAGCCAAACCCAGACAGATTGCAGAGCAAACGTGAAACTTTTTCTTATGCAGCCGGTCGAGATAGGGTGCCCATGAGAGTCAAGCTCTGCGGCCAGGACTTGGAAGATCACTACTTACCATGCTCAGCCACATCATATTGCCTATTTGCTTATGTGATTTGTTTGTTTTTATTATTCCGCTACAGGTCGGACACGCACCGGCACACATAAAAGAACTCCCACATAAGGGATGACCTTTTCTTTCGATCGAGTAGAACTACAACTGACTTAATTCCCAAGAACAGGGATATGTAGGCGGACTCAATGCCAGAGAGTCAGTCACATTCTTACCAATCACACCGGAATTCCCAGCTTGATAGCCGGGAAATTCGAGAATTTACTTTAATTTGAATTTAGAAGTCATAATCAAGTCAAAATACAAGTGGCCTGAATTCTCATAAAACCTGAGATATGTGGGAAACCAAGAAACCAGGGTCCGACAATATATTTTGAAAATTACATAAAGATGAGGGGTAATATGAGTTGGGTCAATCAAAAATCAGGGTTAGTCAAATATCGTTTCTAGGGAATGGTCCCGCCATCCCCGAACACCAAAGGGGCTGTTGTTGACACCTAATTTTTGACCTCCCATAACCTGTTTTGAATACCCAGAGTCCTTGAATATTAAACAAATTGAAATATTGTGTTTTTAGAAGTCAACGTAATTTTATAAAATTATTTAGATAATATTTTACCAATTTGTTTCTTGATTAAGTAATTTCTATAATATTATAAATTAATGTAAGTATTTTAAAATTATGACGTTTTGCTAAAATTAACCAAGAGAAAATAATTTACAACAAATATTTATTTAATTGTTTAAATTGTCAAATTGTCAATTGTTAAGTATTTCAATCTATTTTCAAGGAAATTGATTAATTAAAATAAATAAATCTTTTTGCCCCTCAAATTTTACTTTCTGCATAATCACGTCATATTGACGATTTCTTAAATTAGTCATAATTGATTTAGATAACTAATTATGGTTATATTTGTGAATTGCGTATTATGTGTTTAATTACGGCTACAATTGAAATAGTCAATTAGTTAGTCAATTAAGGCCATAATTGAAATTGTAAATTTCATGTTTTGATTCAATTAAGGCCACGTTTTGAAAATTAGGATTATTTTATGGAATTATCCATATTTCTTTAAAATTAATTGATTACTTTGTTAAAACTTCGCTATGTTTGAAAGGATTTAATTGGAAAGATTTTTATTTTTTTATTTTTGTGGCTATCTTAGTAAATTGCATATCTGTCCTGATATACATATATACATAAATATACACGTATATCCACGTATATCATGTATATATATATATATATATATATATATATATCGGGCCAATTCATTTATCTCTTCAAATGGTCAAGCCCAGGCCCGAAGGACCTAGACTCGGCCCATGTCTGTAAGTAAAGGGGTGATATCCCTTCTTTACTCCTCATTTTCCTTCCACCAAACAACCCTTAAGAGTGGAAGGGTTTCATCGATGTGAAACCCTAGCGTCGCTTGGAATCTTTCTCTCTCCCTGCATCACCTTGATGCCTAAAAATTGCAATATGGTAGGTGTACTGTGTTTCTTCAGTGTTTTGCAAGGTCGAGAAGGGGAAACAATAAATATTTCCACCTTCTCTCACCTAACGCCACCTCAAACAGGGAGTTATCTCGCCTTTTTCACCATTTTTTCTTTATTTTCTAAGTCTCAAACGGTAATACTCTACACTCCATTAATTAATTTTGGTTGTTTGTGGATTTGAATCCATAGATCTCATTGGTTCATGAAGAACCAAATGGATCGACTGGTTGAGGGTGAAATCTGACCCTTTGTTCGTTTTGCACTTAATCCTAACCTTACAACAGGGGATGTGAGGAGGAGACCCTTAAATAGGGAGTTATTCCACATCGGTTAAACTAGGGTTTGGGGGGGGGGGGGGGTTTGGGGTATCCTATTTAAAGGACCCTGTTTTTCTTTGTTGCAACAAGTTTGAGCATATTGAAATTTATATATACTCACAAGACTCGAAATACTTAAGGTTTTCGAAGAAAATATTTGAGATCTTTAGATTTTCTGAGTCAAGTAAAGTTTTAAAAATTTGTTCTCGCTTGTTTTTTCTCGGTTTTGTGGCTGAGTGTGAGGTGAAAGGAGTATAAAAACTTCCAATTTCAATACTCGACCAGGGCTGCGCATCAAAGAGGTGATTTTCTTTCCTTAGTCATTTCTTTTAGTTCATTTCAATCATTTATGTATTCTAATGCTTGTATGGCTTGATTGTTGATACCTAATTTTCACCCGATAATACACGTATTTTAATTTTTAAGATTCTCGAGCCCAAGACGGTATAAGGATACGCCTTTAAAATTTTAAAATTTCAAAATCTCGAGAAAATTGCAAAACTGACATTTAATCATTTAAGTTATAAAATTGACTATTATAAGAGAATTACAAGTTATTTAATTTCATAAACATAATTTGAAAAGAAGATACGTATCCCGCTCCGTCTAACTCGGGAAAATTACTAATTAAAACGACGTACGAATCACGGTTCATTTTGACCGCATTTGTTTTCACATTTTAAAATATTACTCGGAACTATGTCAATATTGGGCTCCTATAAAAGCTCATGTTTTAGAACGAAGTATTATAAACATTATTTTTATAAAATATAATTATACGAAAGAGTTTTGGACGAATATATTCTTTTTAGAAAATAGGTATTTATTACAAAATGTGAGTACAAGGTCTAAAAATGTTTTATTTCTAATTGAGGGGTCATTTTAAATGTTTTTAAAAGTTACCGGGGGGGGTGACAGTTATCAAATAATAACTTTACCACCCTACCCCCCCCTACACACTCTCATTTTTTCATTCCTTCGACCCAACTGTTCGTTCCTTTGATGAAAATGGTGATTAGGGTTTCTCTTATCGATGGCCATTTGCCGTCATTTTTCGATGAATTTCAGAGGGGTTTTGACCCCTATCCTGTGTTATTTTGATTCCTCAGGTTAATTTTATTAATCCTCGTATTTTTGAACCCAGTTAATCCCTAATAGGGTGTTACTCGAGATTTTCTTGGTGTTATGGATGCCATGGGCAGAGCCAATGAGTTCTTTTGCCGTCTTGTGCTCCATAACACCTCATAAGAGAATCTACTGGGAAATTCCCTATGGGATTTTGGGTGAGGTACGAATTTTAGGGGGATTCTATCCTATTTTGTACGATTTCTACTGTTTAAATTCGTTGGTATTGTCCTATTTGATGACTAGGCATACTATTCTGTTATTCCCTATTTTTACGAGATTTTTTTCTCGGACTTTAGAGTACAATATGCTGTATTTTTGTTGAATTATGTGATGTGTGCCATTTCTGATTGGTCGTGGTACTAATTGTGGTAATTTTGTTGAAAAATTCCTTTGCCCTTTGCTAAATTTCGAATTTGTTTGAATTTAGGGTTTAAGATTTAAGGGGGAAATTCAGTTGGATCGGTTTTTACCTCTTTTTCCCCTAAACCCTATTCTTAATACTATATATAGAAGGTCTCATGACCATTGAAAGGACACCCCACGGGATCCCAATTTTTTATTTCTGAGAAAATCCATAGCATAAAAATCCTACTAAGTCTTTACCTTCCTACATAAAAAAAAACTACATCAACATACCTATTATACTACTATTATACTATTATTATACTATACTATAAAGGTTACACTACTTTAAAAATACCTACATTACAAAATATTACAAGAAACTAGGCTGCTTAAGGTTCTTTTGGTTTTTGGCTTGAAGTGTTGATCCAATCTCTACCCTTTGATTCTTAGGTTTCCCCAACAAAAGGTAACATTCTTATTTTTACCTTATTCACTCTATCTTTGAAGTTGTTTTTGTTTAATGAAAGTTGCTTATTGAATGTTGAATGAACTTATATGTATATTGATGTTGATGTGTTGTTACTGTTAGCTGATGATAAGGTTTAAAAAATAATTTAAAAAAAGAAGAAGAAGAAGAAGAAATGGAGTTGTACAACTGGTGTTTACTGTTCCATTGATATTCTTGGTTTCTGGAATTTATTGGAAATTGGTTCTATGTTTGGATGTTGTTTAATGACCATGCTTAATACTGCTTTGATAATAAAAGATTTTAAAACAAGGAAAATAAATAGTGTAGTCCAATGTTGTTGTTTTCAGTATCTTTAAGTTTGGTTTAGTGAATATATTAGTGTAAAAGAGGTTTAAAGAGTCTTTAGGAGGTTCATTATAGGGTAATAAGACTAAAACAAGTAAACGGATGTAGAGTTGAGTTTGTATCTTGCTTGCAATCTCCTATTTGTGGTCAAAAAATGAAGGCTGAAGTGGTACTCCCCTATTTTTAACTATTATTTGTTTGAAGAGGTTCTATTTTTGAGTGTTTTTGGTCCTGTCACATATGTTTAGCTTACACTTCATCTATTGGATAGTTCTTGATGAAACTCAGTCTACTTGTTTCTCCTTTGGGGTTGTCTGCTAGTGTTTGCTACATTTGTAATCTTCCCAGGACAAGTATGTTTCAATATTCTTGTTATAGATAGTTGAAAACTTGGCATGATGGTATTCTGTGTTGGCTTGAGGATTTTTGCTACTATTTTGAGTACTCCATCACCATTATGTGAACTATGGGCTTATTCTAATCTTTATGGTGATTTTTCTAGGCTTATTCCAAGTGGTTAATCCTGAATAAGTTAAGTCTAACTTTATTGAGGCTTTTAAAATAGTTAAGTTTCTTTATATAACAAAGGGTTAGTACAAAAAAGTGAAGTTGAACCTGTATTTTCTTTACAAACAACCTGCTGGTGTACCTCACTGAGGATTTTTGAGGTTTGCTTTGTGTATTGGTCCTGTATAGTTACAGAGGTTTGGTTTAAGTCTAGAAAATGGTTTTTAAAACATAAAATGTACTAAACATCTCTGCACTTTCTATAGTCTTGAATTTAAGGTGTTCTGTAACATTGACTCTCTGCGCTGAGTTGTTTGAACTTTTGTTCACCCTTTAGGCTGGTTTCCCTTTATTTATTCTTATTTACACTAAGTCTAATAAATAATATGGTAAGGAAATCCCTTTTGTGTGCCTCTATGACTATCTTGTCTCATTTGAATGTTTTCTCTAAGTCCTGTTAAAGCCCTTCAAAGAGAATAAATGGTACAACTTTACCTGCTTGTGAATTTTAAGCTGTCAAATATACATTGAAATTCTCTAAAAACTGGAAAATTTGTTAAAGGAAGACTTTGCCGAACCTACAACTTGATCATTTGATTACTTTGAAATAGCTTGTGTTTTAATTGACCTTTTCATCTGCACCTTATTATCCTATCTTGTCTAATAAGGTATTTGAACCATGCTCCAATCACTCTTCATGATAATTCCATCTTTTTTATGCTTGGCGTGTTACTATATTGACTTTTGTCAATTAGCTTATCACCTATATCAAGACCAGTCCACACTAAGCTTGACTAAATCCTAAACCTAGGGCAACTATCATGTGCCAAGTGTGACCTTTGTAGACTCTAACTACAGTTGTGTGTTCTTTTGTGCTAATTCTGGGAATAGAACAAGGTCAAAGTGTCCTGGAAATTCTGTTGTTAACCTTCCTTGTACTAAGGCATCTTAGAGACTAAAAATGGTTAATAGTTGATCATGATTGACCTTGATTGAACCTGTAACACTTTTTGAACTTGCAGGACGGCTCATCTAGTATTTTGCACCTGTTTAAGGGATAAAACTAGTTTAAAAAATGGCTCAGAACCTTATTGTTTTATCATGTGACTTTTTTGAGTAAACAATATCGTTAAAAACGAATTTCTTGGGATTGATTTGACTCTGTTTAGCTTAAAATGAATCTTGTGGGACTAAGATAAACTTCATGATATGGGCTGCTGGCCATTGAACCTTGTTGAAAGCTGTTTAAAACTGACTGATAGCTGTGTTGATCACCTGTGCATTTTTTGCGACCTGTCTATCCTCATTCCTTGCATCTCATATACACAAAACCTTATTGCTTGATTGTTTGACACTTGAAACATTTTTGAGCTAGACCCTAATATGAAAAGATCTCAGACCTGTAAATAGTTTCTGAGATGTCTTTTTGATGGCAAATGAATTAGTGAGTGATCTTTAGCACTGTTTTAACCTTCTGTTTGGGTTAAGAGGTGAACCCCTAAGTTGTCTAAGTCTTCATCCCATCTCTTTGGCTACTAATCCCACTTGACACTTGGATTTGAAACCTGTTTGACCTGCATGAATAAGACTAGGCATCTGTGACTGCATTTTGAACTCTGTGACATGCATACTTGGATTTAAGTTATGTGAACTAGGCTAAGATTGGTCCTTAGTGCTTTTGAGCTTGATCCTGTGACCCACTTTCTAGCAGTAAGAGTGAACCTAACTTTTTTTTGTTCTTACCTCATTTTTGTAACCTGAAATGCTATTAGCACGGCTTAATCCTTCCCTTTGTTTATTAATCCCACTTACTCCAAAAACTCGATACCGATAACTTAATTACAACTAAACTTTTTGCTCTAAACCCTATACTTGACTGGTTTGTGCATCATTTAGACCCTTTGAACCCATAGTTTAGACCTCTAAGGACCTCTAATTACTCCTAATGAATTCGGCTATTGTGATATGTTGTGGTCATAGTCGAGTCAGGTTTATCACTAAGATAATGTCATGATCCTTTTTACTTTCTTGGAAATTTGCTAGCTTTGTTTTGATTACCTACCACACTTAGTTTGATCCTACACTCATACCAATTTGTCTCCTTAGCTTGACATATATCTATGTCTTGATCTGTACTCCTGGCCTGTTCTGGTTAGCCTGTAGCAACTATTTTGAGGAAAGATCATGGAGAATACATAGTATACACTTAGTATATGCGGAGGGTATGCCCCTTTAGGGAGTTTTGCTCTCCACATATGGGTATATCACTTAGTATATTTTGTATATTGAGGTACAATACAACACTTAGAAAAAATAAAAACGGAGCTGGGGAGTATACTGGCTATGTATTATGTCTTCAATACTTAGTAAAATTCTAAAAAGGAAGGGTAATTTCGGCCTCCTGTTGGGCCTGCCATTCGCAGATTTTGTATCTGGGCCAATCCAGTTATTCACCACAGTTTGTATTATCTCTGAGCCAGGCCCAATTAGTTGTAATTTTTCTTTTGGCTTTGTTATATTATAATTAATCTAATTTTCATTGTACTTAGTATAAATTGTGAATGTATACTAATGTTGCGTATGCCCTCTTTGTATTTGTCCACCCCAAAACCCGTTAGTAGGCCCCAACTTATCTTAGATTGAGTCACCAAAAATGGAGCAAAATGGAGCACACGCGTTGGACCTAAGGAGAATCCGACTGCATGGAGCGAAATGGAGCACACGCATTGGACCTAAGGAGAACCCGACTGCAAGGATAATTCCTATTTGGGCTTGATTGGCCCAAAAACTCTATCTCCACTACTTATGCATTTAATTTATTACTTGTGTATTTACTATATAAATTGGAACCCTTATAAGATTATCACATAATTAGAGTCATTAAAATTGATGTTTACAAGTTATAAAATTGATTAACGTGAACTTGGGTATGTTTTGAACAAAAGGACTAAAAACGCAGATTTTTGTAAAGTTATGGACTGAATTGGACATCTATAAAACATGTGGATTGAAAAGACTAAAGACCTATGGACTGATTCGGGTTGATTTAGAGAGCTTGAGCACTGATTTGGATTCATGATAACTTAGACTATACAAAAAATAAGACTTGATTAAACTTGACTAAATGGGAATAAAAATGGACTATATATGTAGAATACAATTGATATACGGACTATAATAGTATGCCTAAAACTATTTTTCAAAAATACTACTTTCTATACTTCAAACTGTTTTCTAAAGCTATTTTGGGTGGACTTACGTAGAGTCCTACTTAGGTTAAGAGCCTTCGGGTATTAACCTAAGTGTTCTAGTTCGACACCCGACGCCCAATTACGGGCAAAACTATACCATTTTTATTTCTTGAAAGTGTGTCTCTTGCATGAATGGCTAACTCTTTGCTGCGATAATATAAGCCGAAACAATCTTTCACTATAAACAAATATCTACAAAGGCACACTATTAGAACCCGTAGGTCAACTGTATTTTATGGATCTTTAATACCGAGGTGCCTAACACCTTCTCCGGGGGATCACCAGAACCCTTACCCATACTTTGGTTAGATTAGGTTTCTTTTAAAATTAACCCTTTTCGAATTGGTTTTTCCTAATTTTCTAAAAATTAGGTGGCAACTCTAAAAAATAAAGTCCATTTAGAGCACCATCACGTAGAGGTATATTTTTCCTTTTTTCCGGTATGATTGACAATCGTACTTCCCTGGGACACTTTCCTTTAAATGAGGCAAGTGCAAATACGAATAGGAAAAAATATCGACTCACCACAAATGGCGACTCCACTGGGGACAATTTAAGGTTCTAACCATAAGGGTTCCAATAATTTGTGTATTTGTATGATATAAATTTTTTAAGTGGTATAAATTGTTTATGTGTTTAAATTTTCACGAAATATAAACTGTCATTCATGCATGCATACTCCGCCACTCCTGGCATTTATTTTATATTTTTTCTACGGGTGACGACGCTGGATGAGTTGCGGTCATACCATCACTAAAAAAACTTTTGCTATATTCTTTGGAGGTCTCTAAGTTCGAGTGGGCATGCGGTCATCCCACAGCCTTAGAGAGCCCACCCTCGCTTGTCCGATTGGGTAACCTGTGTCATTTCTTTGAAAAACCACTCTAGAATAATTAGCGTAGAGCAAAACTAAATCCTTACTGATATAGCGCGTGCTCACCATAGACCGGTTTGGGTATCTCTAACCTACCTAAATCGGACAGGAAAGACACCTTACTGTGCTCAAATGGTGTAAAAACCTGAAGATATTGCATCCCACTATTTGCTATTTTGAAGAATTATTGAGCCGTGCTTGAAATAAATTAGTATTCCTGGGGGCGGGGAACTAACAGTGTTTTATCTTGCAGATGTCTCCTGATGTGCAGTTTGATATGTCTATGGGTCCACCACCAGGTTTAGTGATGTGGTGGGAAGGTTTAACTAATGATCAGCAGAAAGAGATAAAGGATTGTATAGGGCATCTGCCATCGTTGATGGATATGACTGGGGATCCAGGTCTACTAGAGATTATTACTGGTTATTGGGACAACGACAAAATGGTGTTTAGATTCGGAGAGATAGATATGACTCCCACTTTAGAAGAGATTAGAGATGTCTTGGAAAGCGTAGGAAGTGCTAACAGATCCAAAAAGAAATTAGCTCAAAATATCTTTATCCCTCACAAACCTACCCCAAAAGAAATCAAAGACATATTTGCTGTCAATAAAGCTGATTGGGCACAGGGACCCACTATAGCCTTTAGAGAGTTGTATGGGCGGTATTCATCCAAACAGGGGTACAAAAACCACATCCTTGAGTTTTCCTCACTCCAGTCCTGGGAAGCTAGACAAACACTAGCCTTTATCACCTATCTACTAGGAACCATGGTATTTACACTAAGTGCCTCCCTAACTATTGACACCCGAGTTATCTTTGTTACCCATGTTGTTCTTAGGGGAGTTACGACGAATGGGCTTACCAAATATTTTGACCTCATCCCTATTATCTTATCAAATATATACCGAGCTTTGGGCAAGTGCTGCAACCATTATTATTACTTCCAGGGTTGCAACCTTTTAGTCCAATGGTGGATACTTAAGCATTTAAATAAGAGCGGTTTATATACCAGCCGAGATCCGACCCTAAGAGAGGATGACTTCGGAGTCGCTGCTATGCCTTATGGGCTTCAAGACAAGAAAGAATGGGCTCACATATTTTCCAGACTGAGAGAAGAACATATTAGGTAGAGGGTACCTGATTTTCATTCCAAGATTATTTGCATTAAAAATCGTAGGCATCCATATTTACCGCTTATGGGTATTAGGGGAATCAAACCCTACGCACCATTGAGAGTACTTAGACTGTTTGGTATGAGCAGGTTGTTCCGAACATGGGTAATATGGGAGAGTTTGTACGAGATTACGAAGAAGGTCGTATCGACGGTATAAAAGATGCTCAGAAAGATTGGACGAATGTGATAAAGGAAGATAAGTTGGATGAAGATCCAAACAATCCAAGTCATGATGAAAACTACTACGAGTGGCATAAGGCTGAAGTAACTAGTACCACTACTCCAGGGCCGTATCTATACAGATATCCCGAGGATGGGGAAGTTGCGAATGCAATCCAGGTTAGATGAATGAAATGACGAATGGAAGGAAGAGAAATGGATCGTCACGCCAAAAAAAGAATATGATCAAGAGATAATTAAGAGTTTGACAGATGAGGCAGATGCCTTATTGAAGATTTTATAATGGTTGGACAGTTTTGTTAAAGGAGCCATAGATATAGGGATGTCATTGACTGCCGATCAGAGGGGTCAGTGGATCGGGATAGTATTGACGCCAGCCCATGTAACCATTTAGACCGCCCACCGAAAGGCCAAGAGGGCACGAGATGATAGAGAGCAAATTTTAGTCTGCGGAGTGGACTTTTTCTGATTATCGCATTTTACTTACTCTAAAAAAGAGCCTTGCAAACCCACTAGGGAAATTATTAATGAAATGCATGGCGATTTTTACTTTTGGGAACAATATGTTTGTTTTACATATGGCACAATTCTGCTTCATACGCTAGTAGCCCCGGAGCAACGACGTGTAGGAAAGCGAATTATATACTCCAGACAGCATGAGTGCAACTTCTCCTTACGTCAACCTAGTCAGTGACGACGAGAACATGGAAGAATCAAGTGAGAAAAGCTGACAATGGGACGATAGAATGGCCCTAGTCACTGCTATAATGAAAGAGGTTGTACAAACCAATAAGGCGGCCAATGAGAAAATGAAAGAAGATAAGAGCAGTGCCACAAACCTATCAGGGTTGCCCAGGATCTCCAAAAGAAAGGGTTTGTGTGTATCACTATGGTCGCCCTGGCCACGACATTGAAGAATGTGTGGATTTCAAGCTTGAACTGGAGCGCCTCGTGAATGAAGACCATGTTTGGATTGTCGCTTCAATACAAGGATAGACGATGGAGATGAAAAAGAAAATGAAGACCTTCTTAGTATGGTTGGGTAGAAAAAAAAAGTATCCCTTTACCACTTTCAATAAGGTAGAGTATCCCTTTCCGATTTTATGTAAACGGAAACACGCCGACCTGATGTCCCATTGGGGGATACGTGGAAAGCCTACTTAAGGCTTGGTCAGGGTAGAAAAACTAAGTTTCGGGTAGCATAGGTGTTTCTCCCAAACACACACGCAAGTATACGCGGTCGTACAAGTATTATAGGATTTAAAGTCCAGATATCGTACCCACAGAGACTTATGATTAACCGTCAACTAAATTAAACTAATGCTAATTATCTAAAAAAGAAATAAAATCCAAATTTAAATTTATAAACTAAATAAAAATAAAATAAAATAATAATGAACCTCAACCAAGAAAGAGCAAGTTTTTATCGGAGTAGAGATAGATCTAGGGCTATGACCACTAATAATCCAGTTGAGTCTTCAAATCGTTCTACCTATGAGTTACTAGTTGACGGGTTAATTATAACTTTATGAGTATCTTCCGAGTTGCTCACAAGCCTGTAGATGCTACTGTAACGCCTTTATTCCTATGGTCGCCAGAGGTAACGAGAACGCATTTACTTCTCCGTATTCAACCAAGCAAGGCTAAAGGGTATATTCCTATCCTCATTAGCGAATCGATTAATCGAACAAGCTCTATTTATTCTTATTACGCATGAAAGTTCCCTATCCCTAGTCCAATTCACATGCCATAGATAGTACCTAATTAGTTATCAAGTAATTAAAAAATTAAGCACAAGAATAAATAAGCAACCCAAAAATATGAAAATTTAATAGATAAAAACGATAATCAAATGTCAACTTTCATGTTTATGCCAAAGCCCTAGAACCAAAGAGTTTAGCTCCACATAGACATGGAAGAAAAATAACAAATCATCCGAACAAAAATGTCAAAATAAGTATTACAGAGAAGAGAACGTAAAACCCTGTAACTATGGCCTCCACGGCGGCTCCAAGCTCTCTCCAGGTCCAAAATTCTGAACTAAGAGTTTCAAGCTATCCAAAGTTATATAAAAACCGTGTATAATATGTATTTATAAGGTAGTAAAAGCCCTGGGCTTTTAAAATCCAAATCCAACTCAGACCGGGAAAAATTAACGGGCTCGCGTCACACCCGCGTCACGGGTGCAACACGCATAGCAAAATTAGAATCAGAAACCTTTGTTCATCGCGTCAGGCATGCGACGCTTGGCTGGCACCTTATTGTTCAGGTACGTATCTTCTCATTCTTAAATTCAATTTCAATTGTAATGTAATTGTAATGTGCAACTCAATTGCTATTGCATTAATCATTTAATCACCATTGCAACCATAATGATGTCTCATTGGTTCTACATTTTGTCTCCTCTCTCCGTTATAATAGTTTGTCTTCCTTTCCTTTTTCTTCCACGTTTTATACAATGTTGCTCCAAATCTCTTCAATTTTGCATGTCACACCCCAATTCTGATAGGGCATGACGGGCACCCGACTCTCGTCAGAGACGAGTGAACCCTCATACATTCGCTCTATCAAAACCTGTCATTTCAAAAACTTTAAGAACATAAAACTTTTCCAAATGGAAATCATCTAAAATACATACTCTTTTAAAGTCAACAAATGACTCAACTGACATCACTTTTTCGACATCTCGACAAATATACCACAGGACACTGTCTGCAGAAGTCTCTAAGAAGTAAACTGAACATTATGAGTCAGGCAGGGCCCTGACATACCTATAATCATACATATCTATACGTGACTCAGTATATCTCCAGAATGAGGTGGAACGTTCCAATCCCAGCTGACGTCCAAGCATCCTAGCTATACACATAACCTGCCGAACAATCTGGGGCTGCAGGTATGCACGCAACGTCCCCAGGCAAAAGGTCGTCAGTATGGACAATGTACCGAGTATGTAAGGTGGTAACAAGTCATAATCATAATTGGACTTAAGAGAGAAGAAATCACAATCTAACTCAACACCTGCAGCCTTCGCTGGAAGAAACATAAATGTGCACACGAAGTCTCAACACAATCTTTAAGTACATAATGCAATCCAACACCCATGAAACTTCCGACAGGTTAAATGAATGGTCCCTTCGGACAGCCGCTTCCGGCTAGTATCACAATAGTCCGTTCGGACGGCCGCTTCAGGCATAATAGTGATGGCCTCTTCGCGCAGCCGCTTCCGGCTTAATAATGATGGCCCCTTCGGGTAGCCGCTTCCGGCTTAATAATGATGGCCCCTTCGGGCAGCCGCTTCTGGCTTAATAATGATGGCCCCTTCGGGCAGCCGCTTCCGGCTTAATATCTCAATCATGTCAACACAAACTCAATCCACAAATAAAATTTACAAAGAGATAATACTATGGAATGTAAACATAAATCGTAAATGAAATGAAATAGTAAAATCTTGCACCCCATTCGGAGTGGTTTTGAAAATCAATATTTATGTTTCCTTTAGTATAAAACTCATTTCCTCTAAATCGTTAATAGAACCATATACACAACTCAACTTGGCACCTTATGGGTGTTCTTTCGGAATAGAATAGGAGTACAATGTCAATAAGACATCACAAGAAACATTTAGACCTTACTTGTCTAAGAATGGAATCATATGGGGTACATGTAGAATGAATGACAACAAGGATCATGCCAAAAAAAGGAAGGTTTGCCTTACATACCTGGAAGTTTACATTTCACTTTCCAACTTACTTCTTGCCTTGCAGTCTACATAAGATCATTCATAGTCTCGTAATCTACATATAAAACCATTCATGCTATTGTTAGGCCCATTGTTATATACTTATCCTAAGCCTCCAAATAAATCTTTCTAGAATTTGCCGAAATTTCTTCTGTTTATATGCCTAGCCCAAAATCTCAATTTTGCAACCAACAACAACAACAGCGATACCAACATCAACAACAATATTATCAACACCAATATATTCCATAAAATATCCCACACGACATTTGTCCAATTTTTCCACCAACAAATCCACAATACGATTATTCTACAACTCTACTTCCGTAAATAAACTTATATCCATATCAATTAGGAGAGATTCATACATTATTCTCGCTAGTACCGCGATATCTCCAATATTTGTCTTGAATTCCAACCAAGATTCACCGCAATACGATAGTATAATCGTAACTACGCGCTGTCCAAACTTAAATCCGGAGATTATACTTAATTCGCGTTAAAATCTAGTGGATAGAAGTTGGGAGAATTTTCTAGAAGGTTTGGGAAATATTTGGAGAATTCTTGGCTGAAAAATGAGGTCTAGGATCAGATTTGATCCTTAAATAGTGGGTCAGATTCGTGTCAGGTCACTATAAAAGTTACAGTAGCAGCACTGTAGCAAGTCGGTAGCAGTCTGGTTATTATAGCAGTGTTTCTGCTCTGTCAGCCTAACTTGTAACGTCCATAATTTTCCACTTTGATGCCGTATCGATGAGCATTTTGTTGCGTTGGAAACTAGACACGACGAACTTTATTTTAGGCTTTTACTTTGCTTCAAAACACCTCATCTACTAAAAGATATTCTTTCTCCAAGTTGGGCCAAATTACCCCTCATATTCTCTTCGAAGTTACAACAAATTTAATTTCCTTTATTCACTTGCTCTTCAATCCTTCCATAGCTTACTATATGCACTTAAACCCTTATAACCATAAGTTAAACACATATAAGCTCACATACCTCCTGAAAGGTAGCTCGAATCTCAACATACGAAACTACGGGGTGTAACATTGCAATTCTTTATTCCTAGACAATAAAATATAATATTAAGCACAACTCATTATAATTAATACTCAAAAGACAATTAAAAGTACTAAAATATGAGGCAACTAATAGCTAAATATATGCATTTTTAGGCCGAACATTACCACCCCACACTTAAACTCTTGCTCGTCTTCGAGTAAGTATTAAAAGCACTCTCAATAAATCAAGCCTAGCAACGCCACCACTTTATTTGGTACAAACAATTAGGCCTCATAGCAACTCAAACCATCAAATATACACTTTCTGATTATCATGCAAGATATACAAGCCAAAACAAACAACAAACTTCTAACCTCCTATCCTCCTATCCTCGGAGACGGACTCTAACTCATCAAATTTAAGTTCGCTCACCTACTCTGTCAAATTTAAGCTCGCTCACCTCCTCGTCAAATTTAAGTTCTTTTCATTTGGTGCTCCCATAGTCTTCCAAGATTATAATTAACAACCACTTCCCCTTTTTTCAATCATATCCCAACTCCCATTATGTATGTAAATGATTAAAGTGCTCATAGAGTATTTGGATCGAAAATCAAGTTTTATAGAACGAAGGGATAAAGGCTAATTAACTGCTATCAAAGAAAAGGCTAAAGGCTCAAAAGGGTTAACTTGGGTGTTATTTACAAGTTGGTAGGGATAAACATCTTAGGCTTTTTAGTAACTAATCAACGAACCGCCTCTATCATTTTCTAGGCTCAACCAAACTTCATTTCGCTTAGCGAACACACAGGGCAAGTTAATAAATGTCAATACCAAACATGGATACAAAGACAAAACCTTACACACATGGCACACAATCAAAGCAAGAGGGATCCGGTTCTCCCTCGAATCAAAAAACAATAAAAATCAACAATGCCAAGTGGGTCATAATTAGTCAAACAAAGAAAAATTGCAAGTGCTTTCAACAAAAGTGATACAATTTCACGGCATGCTTTCACAAAAAATTTTAAGGTCACTCATATGCCAATACTTCACCTAACCCGTGCACCTAACATTTGCATACACCTATCCTAAGGACTTATTTTACCTGAAGCAGGTTGTCATCCACCCGTCATCAGGAAAAGCCCTTTCTATGACTGTAAAAGAAAAATTTACATACACCTGGTTCAAAGGCCCCCCTCTCGGGAAGAACCGCGGCCATAAGAAACCCAAAGGGGGTGGATGATGAATACCTACTAATGAGGGACTTAAAATGTTATCAAAGAAAAATAAAGAGCCGATTTTTTTTTGCAATTTTTTCAACTTTTTCATTTTTTTTTCGGACACTAAGACTCAAAACTACTAAAAACAAATCCTAAGGCATACTAGTCATCATCTGCAACCTCAAAACATGTTGTTACACACCAGGGACGTATTTTCCCATCCCACACTTGAAATTATGCAATGCCCTCGATGCATATAGATGCAAAAATTAAAAATAAGTAAAGTACGAAATACACCATGGGGCCCACTAGGACCTAGCTAACAAGATGCTCTCATCATCAAGGGGCGAATGACGCCACACTTAAAACTCTAGCATGCTCCTCAGCTTTCAACTTCGGGTATTCAGACTTCCCCTAATCGTGGCACGACATGAATCAACTTTTTCCTCTACCCCGAACTTATGAATTTCACCTCTAATTTTGCATCCAATTTTCTATCACGCTTCTGGGCGGTGGTGTGAAAATAAAGGAACCAAGCAATAGATGTCGCTTCTTGCACTTCTTGGCCCTTAAGTGAGGAATGTTGTTTTATCTTTTTAGTGTGGCAAATTTCAGAATGTTAGGCTCTTGTTCCTCATCTATACATTTCTTCATCGGCGGAGAGGGCTCAATTTCCATGTCGCCAATCACGTATAATGTAGAAAAATGTTTAGAATGAGGACCAACACGCCTCAACTCTAAAACTGCATTATTTTTAACATCATCACTTTTGTACACTTCCTCAATATTGACATTATCAACAAAGATTTGATCGAATGGTTGAAATTCCTCTATCTCCTCCACAAGTTAGCCAGTATCAACAATAATTGGTGGTTGGGCATCAGACGCCTCAGCCTTTTTATTCATTTGAGCCTGCAGGTCATAGATATCTGAGCCAAATTTGTCTATCTCCTTTCTGAGCTCAGTTCTTCCCTCTATCAGTTATGTAGCCATGTTTGAAAGACCATCACGAATAAACTCATGAAATTTCATTTGTTGAGCTTGTGCCGTTAGCTATGATTGACTCACTATCTCTGCTTCTTCAAAACTATCCCTTTGCAGGAACTCGCTCTCTTCGTCTGCTTGAGGTTCTTCTTGAGTATTGCCTAAGTCTATAACTTGCAGATGATTACAAGTTTCAACCTCGGCCTGCATCTCCGTGAGTTCGACACAAATCTTCTCTCTGGCTTTCCACATTTCTACAGTCTGTTTACTTATTAATGCACCATGCTCCCTCATTTGCTCCCCTATTTGTTTTATCATATCTCTAACCCGAGCATGACTTTCTGCATCCTCCACTTCGTTACTCCTGTTAACATCACAAATAATAAGAGAATCATAATAGGGGCTCAGGGATGGGGAATAAGAGTCAGGACAACCATTCCAATGACCATCTTTACCACCACATGTATTACATATATTCCACTCAAAAGATTGGGAATGTGCGCGCAACCCATTCCCAGAAAGATTTTGACAGTATTGCCACAAGTGGGGTCCTCCACAAATCAGACAAGGATCACCAACATAGGAAGAACCAATATTCAACTAATTTTTACTCCAAGATGCCATGTCAAGCAAGCTAACGAAAATATTAAATTAAAAATAAAATAAAATAATAATAAATAAATAAAAACTTGAATAGAAATTCAAAAATCCAAATTAGAAAAACAGTAATACTGATAAGTCCCTGGCAACTGTGCCAAAAACTAGTTGCTCCCAAACGCACCTGCAAGTATACGAGGTCGTACAGGTAATATAGGATTTAAAGTTCAGATATCGTACCCACAAAAACTTATGATTAACCGTCAACTAAATTAAACCAATGCTAATTATATAAACAAGAAATAAAATCCAAATTTCTATATATAAACTAAATAAAAATAAAATAAAATAAATAATTAACTTCATCCAATAAAGAGTAGATTTTTATCAAAGATGAGATAGATCTAGGGCTATGACCACTAACAATCCAGTTGAGTCTTCAAAACATTCTACCTATGGGTTACTAGTTGACGGGTTAATTATAACTTTATGAGTATCTTCTGAGTTGCTCACAAGCCTGTAGATGCTACCATAACGCCTCTATTCCTATGGTTGCTAGAGGTAACAAGAATGCATTTCCTTCTCCGTATTCAACCAAGCAAGGCTAAAGGGTATATTTCTATCCTCATTAGTGAATCGATTAATAGAACAAGCTAAATTTATTCTTATTACGTATGCAAATTCCTATCCCTAGTTCAATTCACACGCCACAGAGAGTGTCTAATTAGTGATCAAATAATTAAACAATTAAGCACAAGAATAAATAAGCAACCCAAAAATATAGAAGTTTAATAGATAGAAACGATAATGAAACGTCAACTTTCATGTTTATGCCAAAGCCCTAGAACTAAAGAGTTTAGCTCCACATAGACATGTAAGAAAAATAACAAATCATCCGAATAAAAACGTCAAAATAAGCAGTACAGAGAAGAGAAGGTAAAACCCTGTAACTATGGCCTCCATGGCGGCTCCAAGCTCTCTCTAGGTTCAAAATTCTGAGCTAAGGGTTTCAAGCTATCAAAAGTTATATAAAAATCATGTAGAATATGTATTTATAAGATATTAAAAGGCCTAGGCTTTTAAAAAACAAATCCAACTCAGACCGGGAAAAATTAAAGGGCTCGCGTCACAACCTCGTTATGAGTGCAACGCGCACAGAAAAATTAGAATCAGAGACCTGTTTTCATCGCGTCAGGCGTGAGACGCTTGGCTGGCACCTGATTGCTCAGGTACGCATCTTCTCATTCTCAAATTCTATTTCAACTGTAATGTAATTGTAATGTATAACTCAATTGCTATTGCATTAATCATTTAATCACCATTGCAGCCATCATGATGCCTCCTTGGTTTCTACATTTTGTCTCCTCTCTCCGTTATAATATTTTGTCTTCCTGCTCTGTTTCTTCCACGTTTTATACAATGTTGCTCCAAATCACTTCAATTTTGCAATTCTTTATTCCTACGCAATAAAATATAATATTAAGCATAACTCATTATAATTAATACTCGAAAGACAATTAAAAGTACTAAAATGTGAGGCAACTAATAGCTAAATATATGCATTTTTAGGCCGAACATTAATAGGAAAAAAGCTTTTTTGTGTATGCCTGAACTACGGATGGACCTGATTTCTCTATGGTGGGATACGTAGGCAGTCTATTTAGTACAGGTTGTGTAGAAGAAAATCAACCATAAAAACCACTTACCGAAAAATCAATAATCCTAAAATTACAAAAATACCAAAATACCCTTGAAATGTGAATCAGTCAAGAGTTGAAATAAAATATATAAATCTATGTGCTATAAATTGGAAACAACGTGCTATCCTGTGTTTCGTGCTGAAATCTAACGCTAACTTGGGAGATTTTGAGTTGTTTTCTCTTATAGACATTGTTCGATTCGCTGGCACCGGTTACTCTACCAAAAGCTACCGCAGCGTCCTTAAACCCTCAAGCAAAAAACTTGCCATAAACTCCGCCACCGAATAGAACTGCTTTAGTCGAGGGCACCCCAACAACTGACATAGCTGGAATGTCTTTGGAAGAGGTTGTTAGCCTGCTGATAAGGCAATTGGTCAAAGCAAGAGAAGAAGCCGCCCGCCTGAGGGACGGAAAGGAAAATGCTACTTATGCTGAGGCTAGGAGACCTCCACCCACTTTCCCAAATCTAGATTTACCAATTCCTGACCTTTTCCTGCAAGCCCGGACTGGGGCTACTTTTCAAACTCCACTTGCTGAAATATCACCCATGTGGAGAATTCTTCCCACCAAACCCTAGCTTTTCAAACACCTCCTCACGCTACAAATACAAATACTTATCAAGACCCTCGGGCAACGGGAGTTCCTGTGATTCATCCCATGTAACCAAATGTCACTTTTCAGGACCATGTCACCCATATTAACTCTTCGCCAGAACTGGAGAATGTGGAAATGTTCTTTGAAGCAAGAATAGACAAGATCGAAAAGGAAATGGGGAAGAAAATTGCTGAACTGGAACATGGCTCTAAAAAGAAAGAAGGGATGAGATACTCTAACTTGTGCATACATCCTGACGTGGGTCTTCCAGAATGCTTCAAAATTTCCAAATTTGATCACTTTAATGGGTCGGGCAACCCCAGAGCCCACTTGAGGGCTTACTACGACCAGCAGGTTGGAAATGGCGGAAACGAAGCTTTGCTCATGAGGTTTTTTAGACAAAGTCTGTCAGGAATAGCTATGGAATAGTTTATCTCTCAAGACATGAGAAGAAATGGCAAGTTCATTCATGGAAAGATTCCGCTTTAATTTTGAAAATGTGCCTGATCGCTTCTCATTGGAGAAAATTCATCAGAAATTGACTGAAACCTATATAGAATATGCCAATCGTTGGAGAGACGAAGCGGTGTGTGTCCAAGCTGGTAGCCGCATTCATACGGTTCCAAGAAGTTGATTGCCACTATGAAAGGGTGTTCCCTTGCAGATTTAGTCGCTGTTGGGGAAGATATTGAAGATAGCCTCAAGACCGGCAGGATTGTTAGTGTACTAAATAGATTAGGTAAGTCTGGCACTGCAGGTGGCAAAAAGAAGAGAGAAGATATAGCCTATGTTTCTAGAACTACTCGCCCAAAAAGTCGAGGAAAAGAGATGACCCAAAAAAATCAAGATAACTACCAATCACCTCCACCAACCAACTATATAACCACTTCACCCCAATATAGCCCAATGTCTGTGTGCTACGCACAACCTGGCTACCAAGCCCCACAACCAAACTATCAAATACTGACACCTAGCAACTGAGCTCCACGACCAAATTATCGAATGCTAGTACCTAATAACCAAGCCCCACAAAATTAGGATTTCCAAAACCAGCCTCCCCCAGCAAATTATGTGGCACCCCAAAAAATAAAACTATGAGAGCATTCACTCCTTTACCGGAATCAAGGGCCAGTTTGATCGCCAAATTACGAGACGCCGGCTGAATGAATGCTGTTCCACCAAAACCTGCTAATCCCAAGGATTGATGGTATAGGCCACATTTCACTTGTGCCTATCATTCTAACCAAGTTGTCCATTCTACCGAATATTGCATAAACTTAAGGCACAAGTTGCAAGATATGATTGACTATCATGAGCTTATCCTGAAACCAACGCCTCCAATTGTGGACACAAATCATCTCCTGAATCATGGAAGGAATAATATTCACATGATATAAAGAGGTGATGAATGGAAAGCACCATCGCCTCGTTGTCCTTACAAGAGCGAAATGAAGCGTTAGGCCCTTTGACAAGGAAATCTGGGATGTCCCAGTCATCAACTATAGAAAAGAAAGATCCCTTGGTGATCAAGTATCCCTCAACAATCGCTCGAACTCAAAACGAACCTTTCGTACTCAAGCCATCAGTGCCAGTTGAGAATGCACCTTTTGTGATCAAACCATCACACTTGAAGATGGTCAATAAAGAAAAAGAGATAGCTGCTGTGGTTTAGGGAATGACTAGGTATGAAAGATGTTATGCTCCAGAAGAACCTGTCCTTGAAGCACCACGTCACAAAACTCTTCAAAAAAGGCCAATCACTGAAGGGGAAGCTGAAAACCTTTGGAGGCAAATGCTAGTCAAGGATTATTCGATTATTGACCACCTACACAGGACTCCTACCAGGATATGAGTAGTCTCATTACTACTCTGTTCGTCTCAACATCACTTGGCCTTAATGAAAACTTTGGATGAATTCCAAGTGCCTGCCGGCACTACGAGTGAAATGTTGGCCGAGATTGTAGGGTATGTTGTATGAGCGCATAGGCTATTATTTTCTGATGATGAATTACCAAGAGAGGGTAAGACGCACAACAAGGCCTTACACATAACAGTCAAGTGCCACGACAAGATTATCCCTCAAGTACTGATTGATGGAGGGGCTGAGCTAAATGTAAGGCCCGTAACGACTTTGAAACAGCTTGGGTATGATGTTGGAAATATTTGGTAGAGACGAACAAATGTAAAAGCTTATGATGGTGCAACCAGCTACCTAATTGGAGAAATAGATCTACACATACAAATGGGTCCCGCAGAGTTCGTAGTGGATTTCGTCGTCATGGATATCAAAATGAGCAACAACTTATTATTGGGACGACCATGGTTGCATGCCGCTGGAGTCGTGGTATCTTCGTTGGACCGGTCTCTCAAATTCATATGGGATGATCAAGAAGCTTGATTCACGGTAAAGGAAGTGTCTACAACTATCCGGACAACTCTGTACCAGTCATAGGGAAGTCACCAGTTGGTATTGATTTTCACACTGTTGAATTAGCCATGATAGATCGCAGGGGGAATGATGAAGATATCCCTATGCCACCGGTGTACAAAATGGCTACTACGACTATGATAAGAAGTGAGTTTGAGCTCGAAAAAAGTCTGGGAAGGAACTTTCAAGGAATAAAAGAACCAGTGAGTATAAAAAATGAGAAATATCAATTTGGGGTTGGATACGAGCCGTGTGAGGCAGAAGAGAAAGAAGAGGAAGAAGCAGAACATGGACCAAGAGGCCTCGCTGAAACGAGAAAGCCATTCCGTCATCTATACCAGTCCTTTACAGCATGCCCATTAAGTCACAACAGCAAAGATCCAGAAGAGTGTTTGAGGACGTTATTTTGGGAAGAAGAGTGCGCAACCATCATTGAAGAATTCTTCGAAGCATTGGAGATTCGTCGTGCTGAGCCAGGGGAAACAACAAGTGGATGGACTTCTACCCCGTTGTTCACTCTACGGTAGAATGAATGTTCACTTTCGGGAAAAATGGTGAAAGTCGGCTTTGAGGCTCGGCTTGTCGCCTTTTCATGTTTTCTTATTACGTGTTTTTTAATAACGGAAATGTCTAGATGTTCCATTCCAAGTCAGGACCATAGTTTGTATCACTCTTTTTAAATTTCAATGAATACGCCTCAATGTTTACAATAAGACAAAATCGCTTTACTTTACCTATATAAATATATATATATATATATATATAATTATATATAAATACTTAATTAAAATTGCTTTTACATGACTGATAACCATGTTATTTTGTTTTACAGTAATAATACAGAGGCGACAAATAATGTTATGACATGTTACGAAACAGGTAAAAATGACGACGAACAAAGAAATGATCAAGAAGAAGAGATAACTGAACCGAAGGGATTGATAGATGTCGAAGAGGAATATAAAAATAGACCAACCCCAAACCTAGAGGAAACAGAGGTAGTTAATCTAGGAAATGAGGAATTGATTTGGGAAACCAGAATAAGTGTACATCTGACAGAGATCGAGAAAGAAGGGTATCGGATTTTCTTAAAAGAGTATGAAGATGTTTTTGCTTGGTTATACACCGATATATATAGTTTGAGTACGAACATTATTGCCCATAGGTTGGCGATCCTAGAAGGATTTTCACCGATAAAATAGAAAATCAGACAGGCTAAGCCTAATGTCAGCATCAAAATTAAAGAAGAAGTAGAAAAACAGATTCAGACGGGAGTTGTGGAGGTGACACTATACCCGACATAGTTAGCGAACATAGTCCCCATAGCAAAGAAAGATGGGAAAATAAGGATCTGCGTGGACTATCGTGATCTTAATCGAGCTAGCCCAAAGGATAATTTCTCACTCTCAAACATTCACATACTCATTGACAACTGTGCCAAGCATGAGGTGTAATCTTTTCTGGATTTCTACGCGGGCTATCATCAGATACTGATGGATGAAGAAGATGCTCAAAAGATGGCATTCATCACACCATAGGGGGTATGTCATTACTGGGTAATGCCTTTTGGGCTAAAAAATGCTGGCGTTACTTACATTAGAGTAATGATCGCCATCTTTTATGATATGATGCATAGAGACATCGAGGTATATGTGGACGACATCGTCATCAAGTCCCGAATGGGTAAGGTCCACCTTGAACATTTCAGAAAATTCTTCGAGAGACTCCGGAAGTACGATTCGAAGTTGAATCCTGCAAAATGCTCATTTAGAGTGCCTGCAGGAAAATTACTTACTAGGATTCATAGTCAGTCATCGTGGCATCGAGTTGGATCCCACAAAGATCAAAGCAATCCAAGAATTCCCGCCACTAAGAACAAAGAATGAGGTCATGAGCTTCTTAGGAAGGTTGAATTACATTGGAAGTTTCATCACTCAGTCCACGGTAATTATAGAACCAATTCTCAAACTCCTTAAGAAAGATGTTCCAACTTAATGGATGGAGGACTATCAGAAAGCCTTTGACACAATCAAAATATACCTGTCAAATCCACCCGTTATGGTCCCGCCAAGGCCGGAAAGTCCTTTGTTGTTGTTCATGTCAGTATCAGAGAATGCTTTTGGGTGCGTGTTGGCACGAAATGATGAAACATGCAAGAAAGAGAGAGCCATCTATTACATCAGTAAGAAGTTCACAACCCGTGAATCTTGATATTCCTTGGTGGAAAAGACGTGCTGCACTCTAACCTCGGTGTCTCAGAAATTAAGACATTATATGGCTACATACCCAACTTATTTGATTTCGAGAATGGACCCACTGCATCTTTTGCCAACCTATGCTGATAGGGAAGTTGGCAAAATGGAAAATGCTATTAAGTGAGTTCGACATCCAATACGTCACACAAACAGCATTTAAGGGGCAAGCATTAGCGGATTTACTCGCAAGAAGCCCAGTGGATGACAACTCCGTACCTTTGTGGAGTTACTTCCCGGATGAAGAAGTAATGACCATTGAGGGTGAGGAAAATGAAGATAAATTAGGCGGGAAAGTATACTTTGATGGAGTGGTCAACTTTAAAGGATCAGGAATCAGGGTCATCTTGGTTTCAGACTCAGGCCAATATTATCCAGTGGCCGCTAAGTTGAACTTCAGTTGCACCAACAACATGGCTGAATATAAGGCACGTATCTTTGGTCTACGTTTATCCCTCGACATGGATATGAGAGAGTAATTGGCGACTCAAATTTGTTGATTCATCAGGTTCGAAGAGAATGAGCCACAAGAAATGAGAAGATCATACCGTATGTTGGACTTATGCAGAGATTGGCAGATCGATTCCAAGATGTCAAATTCAAACAGATACCATGAACCCATAATGAGTTTGTTGATGCATTGGCAACAATAGCATCCATGATTCAGCAACCTGACAGTAGGTATATTGATCCAGTCAAAGTTGAAATCAGAGATCAACCGGCTCACTATGATTTTGTAGAAGCGGAGACTGATGGAAAACCTTGGTACGTTGACATTAAAATGTTCTTGGAGAAAGCATAATATCTTGAACGAATCACCATCAATCAGAAGAAGACCATCAGAAAATTGGTGAATAGTTTCTTCCTCAACATGAATGCTCTGTACAAAACAACCCCGGATTAGGGATTGCTTAGATTCGTTGACTCCATCGAAGCCACAAGATTGATTGAAGAAGTGCATGCTAGAACCAGCGGGCCTCACATGAATGGGTTCATGCTAGCAAAGAAATTATTAAGAACATGTTATTACTAGATGACCATGGAGAACGATTGTAGCAAATTTGTCTAGAAATGCCATGTGTCAAATTCATAGAGACTTGATAAAGGTCCATCCAATAGAACTGAATGCTATGAAATTGCCTTGGCCATTCGCCGCTTGGGCCATGGATGTCATATGACCAATTGAGCCAATAGCGTCAGAATAACACCGTTTCATTTTGGTTGCCATAGACTGCTTCACCAAGTGGGTGGAAGCAGCATCTTATGCATCAATAACGAAGAAATTAGTCACATATTTTGTGCAGAACAACATCATATGCCTATTTGGTATCCCAAAATCAATCATAACAGACAATGGGGCTAATTTGAACATCCACTTGTTGAAAGAAATGTGTGCCAGTTCCGAATCACTCACCGGAATTCAATCACATACCGGCCACAACTGAATGGGGCTGTGGATGCCGCCAACAAAAACATCAAGAATATCCTCAAAAAAATGATTGATAACTACAAAGACTGGCATGAGCAATTGCCCTATGCATTACTGGGATATTGTACTACTGCCAGGACTTCAACTGGGGCCACTCCGTACCTATTGGTGTATGGCACTGAAGCAGTAATACCAGCTGAAGTAGAAGTCCCTTCACTTTGAATCATGCAAGAAGATAAGTTGGACGATGCAGAATGGATCCACAAGAGGTATCAACAAATATCTTTGATAGATGAAAAATGAATGATTGTTATTTGCCATGGTCAATTATACCAACAAAGAATGGCGCGAGCTTTCAACAAGCACGTGAGAACCAGGGTTTTCAAATTGGGCAATTGGTGCCCAAACGAATATTCCCAAACCAAGAAGAATACAAAGGAAATTTTGCACCAAACTGTTAAGGAACCTATATGGTACGAAAAGTACTATCAGGAGAAGCAGTGATACTTGCTGAAATGGATGGTTAAGAGTGGCCAAGAGCAATAAATTTAGATGCTATCAAGAGATACTACGTGTGAAGAAGAAGAAGACTACGAAGATTCAGAGTTTTTATAGTTTATATTGCTTTAATTGCATTTCCGTTGCTTGTAGTTTTGCATTTTTCTTAGAAAAAACCAAATCCAAAATTATGTACGAACTATGCGAGGACCTGATTCTCTATACTTATAAGAGGATATGTAGGCGCTTTTCCAAGCTCGGTTGCTTTAAACCAAAAAAAATACACAATTATGTATTTTGAACTATGTTATGACGTGATTCCCATTTGGGATATGTAGGAACTCTTTTGAGTTCGGTCTCACCAAAAAAATTCCAATATATTTACCCGAACTACGTTTCAACCTGATTCCTGAAATGGGATACGTAGGCACTCTCTCGCGCTCGGTCATTCCAAACAAAATTCCCAATAAACCTTAGAAAACCTCATAATTGATCTATCAAGAGAGAGATAAAGGTAACCCCACAAGGAAACTGGGGCTGAACTTTTGAGAGGACCTCAAAAATTATTTAAATATATCAGTTCAAAGGAACGAACTGATTAAAACTTCTACACTAGGGTAGAAATTTTCATAAGAATGTCAAAAATTCCTCAGGCACAGTAAAATTCAGAATCGACAAGTACACACTTAAACTGGGGCATAATTTTTGAGAGGGTCTTAAAAATTTCTTCGACATAGAGAAATTTGAGTTGGTACAAGATGTATACAAACTGGGGAAATTTTTTTGAAAAGGATGAAATTTTTTTAGTGCGAGACAAGACCAAGACAAAGAAAAGTGATAGAGGACTTTTTTCGAGTAACCAATGTCATGACATTAAAAGGTTGCGTATAAATATATCTTTTCCAAAAAATATATGTATATATATATAAACCACTACTATAGATTTATTACTACAAATACATATGTTTTCCAAAATCATTGCCAAAAATTTTCAACTTTGCTAAAAAATAAAGATTTTTTAAGGAAAATGAGCATTCTTTCCTACCAAAGTATGAAAGGAAGAAATCCATG
Source organism: Lycium barbarum (assembly GCF_019175385.1). Taxonomy (NCBI): domain Eukaryota; kingdom Viridiplantae; phylum Streptophyta; class Magnoliopsida; order Solanales; family Solanaceae; genus Lycium; species Lycium barbarum. The sequence goes on from NC_083337.1 coordinate 73,105,061, forward strand.
TGCAGGGAGAAGAAGTCGACCATATAGGAAACTGACGAATTTTTCTGTGGATGCAGGACAAACAAGCATGGATTCTTTTACACTAACTTGTTTGAAACAGGATAATGACAAAGAGCAAAGTGAAGAAGAAATTTCAAGGAATAGAGGCAAAGAAAAGTATACGAAGGTGTAACGAAATCCTCCGTAACCAAAGTTGCTTTACGCTGACAAGTTTATTCGTGTTACAAAGCACAAAGATTATTACAGAAGAAAGTTTTAAGATTACCAAAAGATATAATAATGATTTACCCAAGTCTGGTATCCACTAAATAGTGTTGTGTCAAAGTATTGAGACCCCGGCCTAGACGTGGCATGGCTTGCCTTGATACAATGACAGATTAGACGCCTTAAATTTTGTAAGCACAGTCCTCAACCGAATTAGGTAACATAATTCTGACATCAAATTTAAGATCGTCGACACAGAATGTCAGCAAAGATGGATTAATTTTGACCCGAAGGGTGGCCACAATTTTCATCCTGGAAATCCATGATTTGAAGACAACGCGTTGATATCGGCATCGAAATACCATATTCACAATAGAGTCTAGTCCTTTCGGAAGATGTGAACCCTGTCGACCGGCCGATATTCTTCTTCAGAGTAAAAAAAGGAGGTGTCAGTCTTGCCGCCGAGGTAAGCTTCATTCCTCCAGATGACGATATGGATTAAACGACTATGTGCCAAAGGGGCTGCGTCGTCATCCATATATATATATTCAAAAATAGGTAGCATAATTCCGAGGTTGATGTCCACAATCGTTGAAATATGAATGTGATTCCTACATCAAGATATGTGGTCGCTACTGCAGTTTATTTCATGTTAATGTAATCTTGGTTTAGGGATAGTGGTAGAAAAGGCTGCGCACTTGAGTATGCAGTAGTTAACTTGAATATTCTGACTAAATATTGTAATTATGGACACAGAGGTTAGTAGTCATCATGAAAGAAATATGATACTGCACTCTGATATGCAGTCCACATTTGAGTATTTTTTACTATAAGTGATGTTGTCCCGAACTGGTATACCACAGACTTCGTATAAGAATAACGATGCAGTCGACACCAGATTTGTGACAATCACCGCAATATGTGAAAATGATGCGAGTCCAATTTTTCAGGGGCGGTGGATGTCATAAAAAACAAAAATGACCCTGCACTTGAAAACATGGTTTTCATTAGTAGCATCTGGCTTACGAAAACGACAACCGGACTGGGTGTGAAGGTTTCACTAGATGCGGTGTAGCCCGACCCAGATCCCAATGGAAGTTATCATTGAAAAAATGAGAAGATCTAAAAATAGCAAGAAAAGAGCCAGCTGAAGTAACGAGATTACTATTCAAAATTATTTCAAAAAATATACATGCACAAAAGCACACACTTACAGGGAAAGAAAAGAAGATTGATGAACTTTCACCGAGTGTTGGATAAATGATAGAAAATGACAGAGTTAATCTTTAAAGCATATGGCAAGAATGTTGCACAGGTATGACATTTACAATAAAGATAAAAAATTTCAAATCACTAACACGCAGGACTAGGCATTGGAGATGGCTAAAAGCTACCGAGATAGGAGCAAAAGAGCCAGACTCAAGACATGCGGAGCAAATATGAAACTTTTCTTGGGCAACCAGCTAAAAACCGTGTACAAAAGTCAAGATTTCTACACAAGGATTGGAACATTTCTTAAAGTAACTAAGCCCTAATAAATCCTCTTCAAAACCGCTTCCGATTCGGATTTTCAATCGAAAATAGTCAAAGGTATCCCCACATAAAGGGATATTCCTTTTCGAGCTATCGAGTTGAACTACAATTAGCCCGATTCCCAAAGCCATGGAGGCTACTCAAGTTTCGAGGATAGGCCATATTCCTATAATTATTCTAGGACATCCCAAAATAATTTAATGAAAATTCTTTAATTTATAGTCCTCTTAGAGTCAGAACTACAAACGGCCTGAATTCTCATGTAACCTGAGATATGTAGAAAGCCCAGAAATTTGGGTCCAGCCATACTTTTGAAATTTTGCGCAAAGAGTGTTGTAGTTTTTTATTTATTTGGTAAAAAATAGGTTTGTCAAAATTCGTAGCTCAAGGATGGCCTTGCCATCCTCGAACTCTGAAGGGACAGTTGTTGACACCTAATTTTACCTCATAAACTGCGTATTTTTAAATGTTGAATTTCCCGACTCAAAGACGGAGTAAGGATATTTCCTTTCAATTTTAAAATTTTAAAAATCCCGAGAAAATTGAAAAATGACGTTTAATTATTATTCCCTGAAAAATTAACAAATATAAGAAATGCGAGTAATTTACTTTTATCCTGCTCCGTCTAGTCCGGGAAAATTGTTCATTTAAACAACGTATTAATTACGGCTCATTTTTTACCGCATTTTCCACATTTTTAAATATTCTCCGAAACTATATCAATATTAGGCTTGTTTTAAAGCGAATATTTTAAAATCTGCGACTTTTAAATTTTTATTAGCATAAATAATTATATTTAATTTGTAATACGCGTATTTGTAATATAATTTCTAATTGATTTAAATTAGGGAGGGGGTTCCTATTTATTATCTTTAAAAACTAATGGGGGTTTAGAGTTAAAAAACAATGGGGGGGGGGGGGGGGGGGAGGTGAAGTTTGATAAAATAAACTTCACACCGCACTTTATCATTTTCCACCCACCTGACTCCCTCATCTCTTTGACCTGGCGATTTGCGATTTTATTTAGGGTTCCTAAACCATGGCTATTTGATGATGATTTGTGGCCATTTTTGGCCAAATTCTTGAGGGCTTTTATGCCCAATCACAAATACTCATGATTTACATGTTTATTTTCATTTGAATTCTTTTTTTTATGCTTAATTTGAATTACTAGGTTGTTACTCGGATTCCTTACGTGTATATCATTGCCATGGGCAGGGCCTTGAGCCTTTGGCCATCCTGTGCACCATGTGCATTTAAAATAAGGAATCTAGGGGAAATTTCCTAGATGCTTCACCGTTAAGGTGTAAATCTGGGGATTTTATCTTCATTGTACCAGTTGGTACAATTGTATTGTTAAAATGGTACAAAATTTGATGTATTCATACTATCCTAGTATTTCTAATTTTTAGTGGATGTTTTGTCGATTTTAGGGTACAATTAGTTTTTAATTTTGTGGTCTTACCTATTGGAAATTCGAATTCTAGGAGAGATACAAAAAATCTGGGGGGTTTTGTGGGGAAAATCCAGGGCTAGGTGTCCATTTTCCATTCCTAGGATTCCCTAAAATGTGGAGTCTATATATAGAAAGGGGTAGGATGAACAGAGGATCTTCTTCCTTTTTTTTTAAGAAATTGAGGAGGAGAAGCCTAAAAAGAAAGAAAAAACCTATGAGCTATAAAATCATCTACTATATATATTCCACTATATATATATATATATATATATATATATATATTCCACTATACATAGGCAATCAAGGAAATACTATAAAATACTATAAATATTCAGTCAATATACATAGATATCTATAAAAAGGGAAGTATTAGAAAAGGAATTTCTAAAGAAAAGAGGGGTTTTTGATTGCTTGAAGTTGAAGTTTCAATCCTTCTTTGGTCTTTAGGTTTCCCATAAGAAGGTAACACTCCTATTCCACCTTGTTTAGTCTATTTAAAGTTGTTTTTATGTGTTGAAATGTGTTTTTTTTGGAGTTTGGATTATGTTTGGAATTTTTCTGTGTTATTGACTGTTGAATAGCTTGCTTATGTTACAAGGATGATATTATGTAGTTTGGGGTGTTGTTAGTTGGTATTGGTGTTTGAAAAGGGTTTCAAATGTGGAGAAGGGTCTGTTTTAGCTTATAGTTTACTGTTACATTGAATTTTTTGAGATTTGAGGTTGTTATGTGGATTTTCTGTGAAAGTTTAGTGTTGAGTGAAGGCTCTTGAGTTGGTTCTTCTCTGATTTTGTTTGTTCTATTTTCATTAGATTCTGAGGTCCTTAGTTTGTAGTAGTTTTTGTCTTCTTGAGTGCGATCATCCTACATATTAGTTCTAGTTTAAAGGATAGAGATTTATACTTGCTTATTATAGCTTAGAGCTTAAGAAATGAGTTTCAAGGGTCAAAAAGTTAAAAAATGGTTTTGAAGAATGAACCCTTTCATTCTTTGTTTGAAACTATCTTGAGATAAAAAAAATAAAGAAAGGGGGAGCTTGTTTTCCTTCATTAGTTGATAATGGCTAAAATCTGGTCCAAAAGATGTCTTGTAATTCCTTGTGTCTTTTGAAATGACTTGAAAACCTTAGATATAAAACTGGTTAAAAATGACTTCTAAACAAGAATCTGCTTGTGCTTTGATATGTTTAAGTATCTCTGGAGGTTGTTGTTTTTTTTTTTAGTATATGGCAGTGTTTGTTGTATGTGGACTCTATCACATTCTATAAGATTGATCTTAAGCTCAAAGAAAAAGTGACTTTGAAAAATCTGAAATGTACTTTGGTTTCTCTATGTTAGTTATCTAGCCTAAACTAAAGATGCCCATGGCCTCTACTACTTAGATTGCTCTATCATGAAACCTATAGCCATTGTTCTACATACAAATGACTTTTCATATTTTTCCAATATAATTTGTAATTTGGACTTGAAAGATGTTTGAAAAGTATGGAACCTATTAGTGCTAAGAATTCCTAAGATAACCTTGATTTTTATTCTGGTTATATGATTCTCAAGACTATAGGAGAAAGGCTTGTATTCTTGGCTTTTAGGTGTAATAAACAGTATTGTTGGAGATTCTGTCTCATTCCTATCTTCTGTCCTGCTTAATATTTGTTTGCAATGTCCATATAACATGCCATTTGTGTCTTGCACCCTACTCATACTGATATGCGTATAGTTTGCTTAATCTTTATTGCTTGACATAATCACCTAGTGGACTAAAATAAATCTTAAAATTGAAACCATGCTAGGGTGACCCTGTTGGTACTTGACTTACTTGTAATGATTCAGTTACTTGGCCCTGTTTGAATCAAGTCCTGTCTAGTGAACCCTTTTATTTCAATCTTGGAATCCTTGAAACCTGTCACTCCTCCTACTTGAAGTCTCTTTTCACTTCTGATTTGTTTGTGACTTATAGACCATTTGTCCTGTCCTATTTTAGTTACTTGTCTATAATGATCATGCTGGTTTGTCACTTGTGACTTCTATTTTACCCTTGGACTGCTTATAGACTACTTGGTTCTCTTTACCTAATATGATCACCTAATAGACTAAGTGTAAGGAGTCTAAACTAGGAATAAGGCTGTTTAAAATAGTGAGTGTGATACTTGCTTTTGTGATACACCTCCCCCTTGTCATTTGCTTGTAAAATCTGAGGTTGTCTCATATGCACTTTCCTCCTATTTTCTTGAGCCATGTCTGATATTGTTAAGAGCCTAGGATAATTTCATGCCCCTTTAACATGATCTCTGAGACTTCTGAATACCATTATGGATACTGTCCTTGCTGAATTAGTGATAGGATGTTGTCCGTACTTGTCTTTACAAGTGCTTGTATCTCTTTGCCAACTATTGAACCATGCTAGGACTTGAGAGTTGGTTTAAGACAAAACTTTCCCTTTCAGATTCTGCCTAAGTGTTTGGAGTTTGTGATAGTTGCTATGGGTTGAATTCATTTTTGCTTACACCATTACTTTAGACTATGTTTGATCCAAATCTCCTTGTTTGAAGCCATACTATGAACCTGTGAAACTTAGAATTTGCTGAACCTAATGTAAAGCCAAAAATTGAAGTCAAGACTGCTTTAAAAAGAGCAAATATAACACCTGCTTTTGTTTGCTTGTTTTTATAGCTTGAAGGCGAATTCCTGTGGTTCATATGTATGGTTTCCCAATTCTGTTTGCTTGTTTGGATCAAGACAGGTGTAGTATAATGCCTTTGGAATCTAGAATAGTATCCTAACCCCTTCTAACCTTAGTCTAGATTCTTATGGACCTGTAATTGTTTCCACATGAGTTCCCAACTAATGGAAGCACGTTGTGACTGCAACTAAAATCATGTTACACTTAGGGTAGTCTCATGCTTTCCTTTTACTTTATTATGGCTTTGGAACCTGTCTTAATGTCACGACCCAGCCCCGTGGGCCGCGACTGGCGCCCTACTTGGGCACCCGGACAGACAAACATACCAAACCGTCATATTATAGATTATCTCAGATCTCATATTAATCATTAAAACTAATTTAAAATCAAATATTATCTTAAGCGGTCACGCTTGTAAAGATATCATATTCAAAGCCAAAAGGAGCGGCGGAATACACATCGCCGATCATATATACTGATGCAAACATATGGGCCAGTTTGGCCGCCATAACAAATAGGACCGCATTAAGACATAAATCATAACCAAAATGAGTACACATAGGACCCACGACCCACATATATGACTACAGGCCTCTACAAATCCAAAACGAAGACATATGACGGGACAGGGCCCCGCCTTACCCAAATAGTCAGATATACAGAAGTATATACATAGCAAAAGATGTATGTACCAAAAGTGGACTCCGGATCAAAAGGGAGTACTCCGAAATAGCAGAAAATGGAGCCTACAGTGGTGGATCACTGGTATCTGTACCTGCGGGCATGAAATGCAGCCCCCGAAGAAAGGGGGTCAGTACGAAAGATGTACTGAGTATGTAAAGCATAGAGTACAGAAATATAAGCCACAACTGAAAACATACAGGATACAAAAGGGGAATATTGAACAGTATATCAAAATCTGTACTGAAAACGTATATACCTAATGCAGATAAAATCATGCAAAAGCTCAGGAACGTGGTCACCACTCCGACGCTGGTGCCACACACAGCATAACACCAGAAGGTTCAAATCTCCGTACATCCCCGAACACACATATCATCATAACATATCACCAGCCATATCACAGCGGTACGAGTATTGCTGTGGCGGTAGGAGTAATGCTACGACGGTACCGCTATGGTGGTACTTAGACCGCTGCCAGCGGCCATTCATTTTCCTTGGTGGCTGCTATAGCGTGCAGTGTACCGCTATGGCGGCACCGCTATGTGGGGGACCGCTATATTGGTCACTTGACAGCTATAGCAGTACCGCTGCAGCGGCGTGATGACCACTGTAGCGGTCGACGTAAAACAGTAGCCCGAATTTTATATACTCAGTTTTATTTTCTCTTTTCACAAAACACCAACACACTTCCCAACAAGCACGTAGAGAGATTTTTCAAGCTAGGGCAAGATAACTTTGAGAGGTAAGTTCCTTTGATTTCCATTCTATCATTCCATTCTCCTTCATTATTGTAATCCTCTTCATAGGTCTTTAATGGTGAAATTGAAATAGAAACCCTAGAATGTTAATAAACCTTCTAAACTTGATGGGTTAATGTTATTATCGCTTAGTTGCTCTTGATCATAAATTTAATGTTTAGAGACATAAACTAAGTGATTGGAAACTTAGGGTTATATAAAAATATGTCTTTACCATAAAATCTGCTTGTAATGGAAATATTTGATAGAATGTTGTTATAAATTGATGATTAATGAATACTTGGGGCCTTGATAGGTTGTTTATCACCTAGAAAATCATCTACCCTTGGAATGGGGTAAGGGAAGGTTATTCTTGCTTGTGGTTTGAGTAATTGTGTTACATCCCGTATTTTTGAACCAGGAAATTGAACTGTCCAATATGAGTGGTTTTACCGAGGCCGTAGAATTTGGTCATTTCAAGTAGGAAAATCAAGAACTTGGTGTATACAAGGAATGAAATCCCGAAATGATTTAAGACAAAAAGTGTGCGACGAAGATTTGAAATAATATTTTATGTGTGGCAAATGAGGCTATGGACTAGTGTTATATTACATGGTCATGACAATGGGCATAAGGAACGCATGTTTAAGTGAATTGAGACTAAGAAATTAATTATGTGTGTAGTTGGTTAAATTGGATTTTAGTGGGTGATTTAATTAGTGGATTTGGGAATAATAATTAGTATGGATTTTATCTAGCATGTGGCAGCAAGAGGAATCAATATGAAAGGTGGCACCACATGAAAGAAATATAGATATAGGTGGCATAATTTGAAAACAACTGGCAAGGTATTAACTAAGCGGGGCTAACATCCCATGAATTGTTGCAATTCTACTTTAATGTTGGATGAGATTTGTATCTCATAAGGAACATCTCTATGGCAGCAACGTTACAATAAGAGAAAGGCGTATACATATGTGTTATTCATCTAAAATGTGGGACTCTCTTACGAGGATATGGCAGCAACCTTTTCCAAATATGAGGCAATAGTTAACTATCCCTCTTGAGAATAATTCATAGGCAGCAAGTAAAAATGCAGCAGAAACGTTTGACTGTATATATAGAGATATACATATTTATTTACATCTCAATCTATGAAGGAAGGGCAACAATGTTTGAAGGGAGAAAATCCTATTTCGCTGAAGCACAACGCGAAAAACGACAAAAAAGGTTATACCCACATCGGTTTCCTCCACATAATAGCAAATCGGAGATTTCTTGAAAGAGAAGTAAGGTGGAAGAGGAGTAGTTCTTGCCATATAAGGTGAGAATCCTCCTCTCCTTGATATATTTAAGTTCGTCCGGGTCATGGCTAAATTGTGGGATAAGAAATATGGAGTCAATAGCTAGAAACCATATTTTGACGGATTAGAATGGTGGAAATGACGTTATGACTACGATATGTTTATTGAGTTGATATTCTAATTGTTGGCTGTTTTGAGAGTGATCTAAAGGTGGGTTTGAATGTAGTTTGACAACGTATTGTTGTTGTTGGTATGGTGATTGATATTTTGGCTAAGTTGGAATCACGAGGATTATTATGTTTTTGGGGAAGATGCTACCCGAATATCGTTAGATTTCTAAGTAATTAAGGATTGGTTTGAAAGACTATCCTAAATTGATTATTGGCATATTTGGTATTGTTTGTAGATTGGTGAAGCCCGAGACCTAAGTTATGGTTAACTTGAGAAGCGACAAGGTATGTAAAGCTAACCCTTCTTTCTTTTTGGCATGATCTTTATGAAACAAACAAACGACGTGTATATGATTCCAAAGAAGTTCCTATTCTTAGATTCACTAGGATGGCTAATGTTCTTGACTTCCAGAAGCTATTTCATTCTGTCTTGATACGTGTATACGATTCCAGAAGTTCTATTTTAATATAATCCGTAGTGACATTCGAAAGGTACTTGATATGACTATCGTCTAAATTTTCAAATGATGGTTCATTTTGATTATCTTTTTGAGTCTCAGATATGATTTAAATTTCATATGGTTGCTCACTACTCTACTTGTGCATGGCTCAATATATCATTCACCGAGTCCCGGGCAGGGTATGTTTTCATGCTCAGTTCCACTGCATTGTTCACCGAGTCCCTCACTAGAGGGCCGGGTATGGTATATATATATATATATATATATGATGATGTGATGGTGTGATGATGTGATGGTGTGATGATGTGATGATTTGATGATGTGATGATGTGATGGTGTGACGATGTGATTATGGCGCCAAGGATGGTATGTGGTGACCTTATTCACCGAGTCCCATAATGGGCCGGATATGATATATGATATTGATATGCATGATTTTCATTTCATAAGGCAAGTGTATTGATATTTTAAAAGTCATACTTGTTCCTGGTAACCTCTATTTCAGTTATGATCCTCCTTATTGTATTTCATGCTTTATATATTCAGTACATATTCCGTACTGACCCCCTTTCTTCGGAGGGTTGCGTTTCATGCCCGCAGGTACAGATAGTCGGTTTGGTGACCCTTCAGCATAGGACTTCTACTTAGCTGTCTTGGAGTGTTCCGTTGTTCCGGAGCCAAGACTTTTGGTACAAATCTTATGATGTATATATATGTTTACCCAGGGGTACGGCGGGGCCCTGTCCCGTCATATTTCGCTATCGATATTCTTAGAGGTCTGTAGACATATGTGTGGGTTGTGTATAAGCTTGTTCAGCTGTGACTATACGATGTGCTATGGATATGCTCTTCTATAATGGCAGCCTTGTCGGCTTGCGTATGGTGACGATATGTATTGGCAGCCTTATCGGCTTGCGTATCATGTTATGATTTGATTAGTTGTGGCTCCTCAGGAGACAGTTTATCTGGATATATATACATGATGACGTTACGAACCTTGGAGTTCTTTTGCAAGTTTCCATATTGTTCTTAGATTGAGTTTGACTATATCTAACAGGTACGTATACGAGTGTCCAGGTCGAGCACTTATCATGGTCAACGGGGTTGGGTCATGACAAATGTGGTATCAGAGCAATTCATCCTCGGAGTGTCTACAAACCATGTCTAGTAGAGTCTTGTTTATCGGTGTGTTGTGCACCACATCTATAAACAGGAAGCTACAGGACATTTAGGATGTTATCTTTCTTTCTTATTCTAGATGGTGCGATAGAGCCAAGAGATAGGAAATGATATCCCTTATATACTAACCCTTGATTTCAGCGGAAGAACGGCATCGACAAAAGAAAGTGACTGATGATATTGGAAGTCACAAAGTACACAGATAAGCAACGGTGCGAAAGATGCATGTCGAATAAGGTAAGAATATTGAAGTATGATTGAAATGTAAAGTTGAAGAATGAAAGGGAAGGTAGATAGGAAGGTATAGCAGGACAGATCGTTAAAGGATCAGGTACGTCCCGGGGAGTGATATGTGAGGTAAGTCTCGACATCTTTATACTTTTACTTGAAATTGGGAGCCCTGTGTGGCTATGATATAATATGGTATATATGTATATATGTTGGCCCTGTGAGGCATTGTTGGTATTTCCTGCGTGCATGTTTTGGGATAGTAAGAAATATAGAGGAAACTCCGCCAAACTTTTCCTAGAAATAAAAAGAAAATGAGATATAGATTCGTAATATTCTTGAAGGGTCATGTCAACAGTAATGAAAGGAGTCGACTAAGTGGTGAGTGTGGCTGACTTCGAGAAATAAGTTTAACTATTGAGTTGATGGTAATAGTAATTATGAGGTCGATATCGATATGGTAAAAAGGAATGCTAGGATAATTTGGAAGGGCTTGTGATAATAAGAGATGATTTAGAAAAGGCTGGCAAATCTTAATAGAGTGTTATACTGAGGTATCAACTGAATTGACAAGCAGGGATAAATTATGACGAGTTGATAGTTAAAAGGAATAATAGTATGACTAAGACAAGAGTATAGAGGAAGAAGAATTGTGACGAATATGAAGGTACTGATAAGACAACTTGTGAGGTATTAAGGATGAGATTGACCAGAAAGGGTAAAAGGCTAAGAAGTGTTGCACTATAGGATTAATTACGAACAGGATATTATGTGAATACAATAAGGATAATTATGAAAATGAGTAAAGCCTAGTGAGGGAGTGACTAAAAGATATGACGTGGTCTATGCGACTGAGGTATAAAAGCAAATGTGAAATGGAAAGACAAGGTATAGAACGAATAAGAAAGATTTACAAAGTCCTTCTATAGGAAAAGTTCAGAATAAAGATTATGTGATAACGAGAATGAAAGCGAGCACAAGAAAAGAAGGAGTCAATTGAAAGAAGGAAATAAGGAGAAAGCGAACGAGATAACAGTGTAGTAACAAGTTATGACATAGCTAAGAACATGAGTAATATAAATGGCATAACTTGAAAAAGACTAAACTATAGAAAGATGAGCAACGAGGCAGAATGAGTGCCAGAAATGATTGGGATGATAAGAACAAATAGGGATGAACAGAATACATTTTGAAAATGAGAAAGGGGTTATGCAGAAGTAATGTTTTTTCGAAGGATACATAGGTAGCATAAGATTCCTCGTGCACAAGAATAAAAGATGGACATAGACTGGAGAAATGATAAGGGAATTCTAAAGGAATCACCCAAGATAGACGTAATAAACGAGTACGAGTATAGAACGAAAGGGAAATATATAGCTACGAACTTAAAGGTATAGTACAACGATAAGGTTATAAGATAATATTGTCATTTAGATGAACCCGATATAATTTTGAGTAAGTTAGAAGTCGGTACCGGGTACATAGCAAGGGTAAAAGAGCATAAGTCATAAAGGAGTACTACATGTCTATGACTTCACCTCGGAAACAGTGAAATCCTTAGAGGGCAAGCACTGTAGGTTTGAGGGACAAACGATGTATTGTAAATTTATTAGAGGAAATATATGATACAGGTTGGGATAAAGATAATATTACAAGAGAACTTTGGACACTTATCATCAGAATATAAGTGCTACCTAATTGAGAATTTGGAACAACTACAAGTACTAAATAATTATTGATTGGAGTGAGTGGAATGTGGCTTTGGATGAGTTGCTACATTAGTTAGATTATTCGATTACAGATTGTCAGATGAGATTTTGTACTATACATAGAAAGGTTCTCGTCGCTTCGAGATTTTGTTAAGGTTTTGTACGTGGATAATCAAAGTTATAAATTATAAAGAAAAGACATGGATATGGTACAGTATACAAAGTGGATTGGAAAAAGGATCAGATGAATTTGAGATTGGAAATGGGGAAATAGAGCAGAATATAAATAGATCATGGTATAAGTACACCTTTAAGGGGGGAAGCGGGTGAGAGAAATGTAGGTGTAAGATGGAAACAATAGACACTAAAAAATATTTGATATAGATGCTTAAACTTCAAGTGAGATCCCTTGCTGAAACAAGTTAGTAAGAGCTGAAAGCCAGCAATAAATGGATAGAAGACAGGATGGTATTTGAGACAGTGCTGAGAATCATATGTAAAGATCTTGAATAATACGGCATTAGAAAGTGGGTGCTTACAAAAAAAAGAATACGACAAGAGAATGGAAACGAGTAACTTAAGATGTATTATAAAGAATAGCAATGCTATATTGGATTAGAGGCTAAGATGTTGGCAATAGAGTTGTTTACTAATGATATTGTGACTTGGAAGTAGCAAAGGAGAAGGGACAGCAAAATCTCCTATAGTAGGATATAAGAAAATCAAAGGGCGAATAAAGAAAGGGAAATGAGTATGATAAGAAACGACATGACATAATGTGCCTAAAGTTTTATAAGTTTTATTAAGGGAAATTGTGAAATAGTTTAAGCGAAACGATCAGAACGATCTGGTTACTAGAATACAGTAAATTTAAGGAGAATGAACAAAAGGACGAGCACCTTAAGTTTGGGTTGTAACAGAAGGATTATTTATGAGCTATATTACTAAAAAGGGCTAATGCATAAGATAACCTATGGGTCTCAATAAATTTATGGCAAAGAACACTATGACAAAGGCATCTATCCTATGGTGAGATAGTTATATACATTAGACAACGAAGGGAAATTGACCTTCGATATTACGAGGTGATATGACAAGCATTGACGTAAGAATGAAATGGTAAGAGGTATGGACCGAAGGACAAAAGAGGGACGAAAAGTTAAAGATAGCACTTCGTAAAGTGATGCAAACTGTGAAACAGATTTGAAAAATAGGCATATGACAGAAGAGAGATATTACCTCAATGTGATGATAAGAGTGCTATAGGGAAAAATTACCTATATAAGTGTTCACTCAAAATGTGATACAAGTATTTACCTCAAAAGAGTGCCTTCAAGAGATTCATTATGGGACATGATTAACATGGGATTTAAAACCCCTTAAGATCATTATGTATTTTTACCTTTGTTTAGATATAGGTTAAGCGAGAAGAGACACCCGAGGATTCTAAAGATAAGAAGGTTCCTGATTATTATGTAATCGCGAGAGGTTAAAAGATGACATGGTATCAGTAAGTAACAAATGATTTATATGGTTGATTTAATAAATGTAGGTATGAAGGTAATGATTATACGATCAAGATTATGGGAAGGAGTAACGATAAGGACGAAAGGTTTCTAGACTAGTTGTGGCAAAAAGAAAGGGGATCGACGAGTTCAAGTATCAAGGAGAATCATATCAGGAGAGTGACTCACTTATATCTCTTGAAAGGATATTCCTGAGGTGTCAAGGGAATATAGCAACCGAGATTCACTACTAAAGAGAAAACTCATTTCTAACTATTCAAAGGGAATGTTATAGATAGTGCATGTCAGAGGATTAAAATGATAACTCCAAGAAGAAGGTACGCTGCGGACCATGCGACTTACATAAAGAGTGATAGTAGACCTATAAGAATGAGAAGAGAGAACAGGAGGAACCAATATGCGATGGTAAACATACCCAAAGGAAAGACAGCTCCTATTCTACAGTATTACTGGAAAGATAACTCCAAAACAAGGAAAAAAAAAAACTCGACCTAAGCTTCAAGTATAGATGGATATAGTATGTGCAGTCAATTATGGGGATAGCTAAATTATGATCACTTTCTTTGAAAATTTAATATTGACTGATGTCAAGTGGAGAATGGTATTAAGCTAAGTGAAGAATGGCACATCATAATAGACAAGTTCGAGTTAGAATTGCTTCGTTATATGGTCACCATAACTAGTATACTTATACAGGACTAGTTTAACATTTGAGGACGAATGTTCTAAAGGGGGGAAGGATGTTACATCCCGTATTTTTGGACCAGGAGATTGAACTGTTCAATATGAGCGATTTTACCGAGGCCGTAGAATTTGGTCATTTCAAGTAGGAAAATCAAGAACTTGGTGTATACAAGGAATGAAATCCCGAAATGATTAAAGACAAAAAGTTTGCGACGAAGATTTGAAATAATATTTTATGTGTGGCAAATGAGGCTATGGACTAGTGTTATATTACATGGTCATGACAATGGGCATAAGGAATGCATGTTTAAGTGAATTGAGACTAAGAAATTAATTATGTGTGTAGTTGGTTAAATTGGATTTTAGTGGCTGATTTAATTAGTGGATTTGGGAATAATAATTAGTATGGATTTTATCTAGCATGTGGCAGCAAGAGGAATCAATATGAAAGGTGGCACCACATGAAAGCAATATAGATATAGGTGGCACAATTTGAAAACAAATGGCAAGGTATTAACTAAGCGGGGCCTACATCCTATGAATTGTTGCAATTCTACTTTAATGTTGGATGAGATTTGTATCTCATAAGGAACATCTCTATGGCAGCAACGTTACAATAAGAGAAAGGCGTATACATATGTGTTATTCATCTAAATCGTGGGACTCTCTTACGAGGATATGGCAGCATCCTTTTCCAAATATGAAGCAATAGTTAACTATCCCTCTTGAGAATAATTCATAGGCAGCAAGTAAAAATGCAGCAGCAACGTTTGACTGTATATATAGAGATATACATATATATTTCCATCTCAATCTATGAAGGAAGGGTAGCAATGTTTGAAGGGAGATAATCCTATTTCGCTGAAGCACAACGCGAAAAACGACAAAAAGGTTATACCCACATCGGTTTCCTCCACATAATAGCAAATCGGAGATTTCTTGAAAGAGAAGTAAGGTGGAAGCGGAATAGTTCTTTGAATATAAGGTAATAATCCTCCTATCCTTGATATATTTAAGCTCGTTCGGGTCATGGCTAAATTGTGGGATAAGAAATATGGAGTCAATAGCTAGAAACCATATTTTGACGGATTAGAATGGTGGAAATGACGTTATAACTACGATATGTTTATTGAGTTGATATTGTAATTGTTGGCTGTTTTGAGAGTGATCTAAAGGTGGGTTTGATTCTAGTTTGACAACGTATTGTTGTTGTTGGTATGGTGATTGATATTTTGGCTAAGTTGGAATCACGAGGATTATTATGTTTTTGGGGAAGATGCTACCCGAATATCGTTAGATTTCTAAGTAATTAAGGATTGGTTTGAAAGAGTATCCTAAATTGATTATTCACATATTTGGTATTGTTTGTAGATTGGCGAAGCCCGAGACCTAAGTTATGGTTAACTTGAGAAGCGACAAGGTATGTAAAGCTAACCCTTCTTTCTTTTTGGCATGATCTTTATGAAACAAACAGACGACGTGTATATGATTCCAAAGAAGTTCCTATTCTTAGATTCACTAGGATGGCTAATGTTCTTGACCTCCAGAAGCTATTTCATTCTGTCTTGAAACGTGTATATGATTCCATAAGTTCTATTTTAATATAATCCGTAGTGACATTCGAAAGGTACTTGATATGACTATCGTCCAAATTTTCAAATGATGGTTCATTTTGATTATCTTATTGAGTCTCAGATACGATTTAGATTGCATATGGTTGCTCACTACTCTACTCGTGCATGCCTCAATATATCTTTCACCTAGTCCCGGGCCGGGTGTGTTTTCGTGCACAGTTCCACTGCATTGTTCAGTGAGTCCCTCACTAGAGGGCCCGGTACGGTATATATATATGATGATGTGATGATGTGATGGTGTGATGATGTGATGATTTGATGATGTGATGATGTGATGGTGTGACGATGTGATTATGGCGCCAAGGATGGTATGTGGTGACCTTATTCACCGAGTCCCATAATGGGCCGGATATGATGTATGATATTGATATGCATGATTTTCATTTCATAAGGCATGTGTATTGATATTTTAAAAGTCATACTTGTTCCTGGTAATCTCTATTTCAGTTATGATCCTCCTTATTGTATTTCATGCTTGATATACTCAGTACATATTCCGTACTGACCCCCTTTCTTCGGGGGGCTGCGTTTCATGCCCGCAGGTACAGATAGTCGGTTTGGTGACCCTTCAGCATAGGACTTCTACTCAGCTGTCTTGGAGTGTTCCGTTGTTCCGGAGCCTAGACCTTTTGTACAAATCTTATGATGTATATATATGTTTACCCAGGGGTACGGTGGGGCCCTGTCCCATCATATTTCGCTATCGATATTCTTAGAGGTTTGTAGACATATGTGTGGGTTGTGTATAAGCTTGTTCAGCTGTGTCTAAACGTTGTGCTATGGATATGCTCTTGTATAATGGCAGCCTTGTCGGCTTGCGTATGGTGACGATATGTATTGGCAGCCTTGTCGACTTGCGTATGGTGACAATATGTATTGGCAGCCTTATCGTCTTGCGTATCATGTTATGATTTGATTGGTTGTGACTCCTCAGGAGACAGTTTATCTTGATATATATACATGATGACGTTACGAACCTTGGAGTTCTTTTGCAAGTTTCCATATTATTCTTAGATTCAGTTTGACTATATCTAACAGGTACGTATACGAGTATCCAGGTCGGGCACTAGTCATGGTCCACGGGGTTGGGTCGTGAAAAATTGTGACTCATTGAGCCTTCTATCTCTAAACTTTGAGAGTTTTGAGGCTTTAAGGAAAGGAAAGGTTGTAGCAGAGTAACCTGCGTTGTTCCAGCTCTACTTTGAGGTAGGTTACGGTCTACTTGAGTTAGACTTTAGTTAGTTGATTGTATGTTTTGTGATTTCCTTAGGAGAAACTGTCACACCCTAACCTTGGTAAAGCGTGACTGGCACCCAACATCTTACAGAAACCGAGCGAACCAACTTACAACACGCATCCTCTATGTCTCAAACGGAAAAATAAGGCCAAGAAGGCCAACTATGAATATAAATAATATTATGCGTACATATATATACAATGGGCCTGCGACGTCCACATATCCATTAACAAAACATAACTGAGCTGTACACAGGACTCTGTCTGCACAGCCTTTATGAACATGACTGAAGTACACAAGTCGAGAGAGGGCCCCTGACATACCCTTAACACAAAATACTTATACAACACAGACTCGACAGTACTGTGCCTTTATCTTACTCATCATCCTATACTAATTGCCCAACTGATCAGTGGTAACTGCCCGACCGCCCATAGCACGGTGGTAACTACCCGACTGGCTGTAGTCCAGTGGTAAATATATATATCTGCCCAACTGGTCGTTGACCAGTGGTAATTATAATCAACATCAATGAATAACACCAATAGCCATGAAACAAGCTCAAGGATATCACAAGAACATCGGGAACTGTAAGCCTTGGTACTTTTAGAAACGAGTTTATTGAAGATGTCATATATATAGGTTCACAACAAAGGAATCATGCCTTAAGAAAGAAAGGGTTTAGCCATACATACCTTTCGGTCACCTTAGTCGTTCAATGTTTATTCTTCCAAGCTCGCAACTCTACACATAAACTATCCATATTATCATTAGGCTCGATATCATACACTTGTCTCAAGCATTCAAATGAAATCTTTTTTTGAATCTGCCAAAATTCGGCCAGCATCTCTCCTATATTCTTTACCTTCTCCCAATGCTAAAACAACTCTCAAACAATACCAATAACATCAACAACAATATCAATATCAAAAACAATATTGTCAATACCAATATATTCCATAAAACATCCCACACGATGTTTTTTATCCCAATTTCTCAAGCAACCATAACAATACCCATAATACCATAATCAAAGAATTATATTCAATATAATGTCAAATTAATCCAAAATTCTCTTTTAAACTCACCTCATGGCCATCAACTTCAATTCAACACTTTATGATTTTTTTCTCCTATGATTCTTTCCTCTTTAAGACTTGCTAAATCTTTACATCATCTCAATCATGTAAATAATAGGAAGAACATACCTTATAGTAGAAGAACTTCACTTTATTCAACTCTTTCCAAGATCAAGTTCATCACCGCCTTGAAGAGAAACAAGAACAATTACCTTCCATGGATTATCCTTGGGGTTTTGATGTTGATCTTCTCTCTTGATGATATGGAAAGGTTATAGAAGATTCTGGAAGATTATGGAATGTTATGGAGGATTATGGAAAATTATGGAAGATTTTGGAAGGTTATGGAATCCTCAAGAACTCTTTGGAAGTGTGGGGATGAGAGGATGATGAAAAACGATGAGTTAGAGGGGTATTTATAGGTGTGTAGATCGGTTTAGCCTCCATGGGCCGAAATTGTTGGGCCTTTTTATGTGAACTTTCCGGATTTTCCGCCCAGGTTCGGATTCCTCTGACTGTCCGTTTTAAAATGCCCATAACTCCCTACTCCGATGTCGTATTGATGAACGGTTTGTTGCGTTGGAAACTAGACTCGACGAACTTCATTTTAGACTCTTGAAACACCTTAAATCTCTTGATATACCCAGATATATACCCCAGAAACGTTGACCCAAAATTCTGTACAAAATTCCGCCAACTTATTTCCAAATTTTCGACAAACTTATTTTATTTAATTTGCTTGATCCCAGAATCTTCTGAAACTCTCCATACATGATATTTATCATTAATCATACTTGATAATGGTCATTTCCGTTGGTTCCAAGGTTGGCCTTTCCAGTTACGACTTAACAGATCGTAACTCATCCTTTACTTATTCCTACGTACTTTCCATGGTTGTACCTTTCAATACGTCACATATAATAAAAGATATTCTTTCTCCAATCCTTCCATGGCTTATTATATGAACTTAAACCCTCATAACTATAAGATAAACACATATCATCTTACATACCTCCTGAAAGGTAGCTCGAATCTCAACATACGAAAATACGGGGTGTAACATCCTTCCCCCCTTTAAAAACATTCATCCTCGAATGTTAAACTCTCAGGGATCTTAGTCCACCCTCCGGCCACTGCCTTGCCCTTCTGGGCTTCCGTTGTTGTTCTCTTCATAGGCATCGCTAAAATCACAACATATGATCAGGAGAAAGAGAATCCTCATAACATGGTTCTATCGCACGATCAAAGATAGGAAAGAAAGGAAATCTTCCTAAATGCCCTGCAGCCTCCTATTTATAAAAGTGGCCGGATTCACACCCATAAACAGGACTCTACTAGACACGGCTTGCAGACAACCCTAGGACAGAACTGCTCTGATACCAATTTGTCACACCCTAACCTTGGTAAAGCGTGACTGGCACCCGGCATCTTACATAAACCGAGCGAACTAACTTACAACTCGCATCCTCTATGTCTCAAACGACAAAATAAGGCCAAGAATGCCAACTATGAATATAATATTATGCGTACATATATATACAATGGGCCAGCGATGTCCACATATCCATTAACAAAACATAATTGAGTTGTACATAGGACTCTGTCTGCAAAGCCTCTATGAACATGACTGAAGTAAACAAGTTGGGAGAGGGTCCTCGACATACCCTTAACACAAAATACGTATGCAATCTAGACTAGGCTGTGCTCCAGGAAGAAGTGGAGCCCACCAACCAAAACTAGTACCTGGAAATAGCCTACTATGGAAGATCCTCGTTTCGTCTGTCTACACATGCGGGCATAATTGCAGTGTCTACAAGAAAGGATGTCACTATGAATATTGTACCGAGTATGTAAAGCAGAAAGTGCAACAAAATAGCCATATATTAAAGATGAGAAGAATAAGAATCAACCTGGCATTTCTGAACTACCGATGGAAATCTAACACATGTTTACATACCTCTTCATCTTCTTGTAATATTTACTAGGTCTGTATACCCTACCACGGCCCTGGTTAACTTATCATCAACATTATCCGATCATATGTTCCGGCGCAATCTTCCGAAAATCTCCATACATGATATTTATCATTAATCATACATGATAATGGTCATTTCCTTTGGTTCCAAGTTTGGCCTTGCCAGTTACGACTTAAGAGATCGTAACTCATCCTTTACTTCATTGCTTCGTACTTCCCATAGTTGTACCTTTAAAAACTTCACATATACTAAAAGATATTCTTTATCCAATCCTCTCATGGCTTATTATATGAACTTAAACCCTCACAACCATAAGATAAACACATATCATCTCACACACCTCCTGAAAGGTAGCTCGAATCTCAACATAAGAAACTACGGGGTATAATAGAAAGCATGTTTAATTTTCATGCATGATATTGTGTGGTTAAACTCCTATGTGAATGCGATTGGAGTGTTTGTGTAGGCTTTGTGCCATTATTCCTGTATGATTGAATCTGCAGTGGATGTATTGTGATGAGAAGCTAATATAATCTTCTCAATGGTATTGTGACATGAAATGATGAGTTGAGTATTGATACTGAAAGGTAAGAAACACTGTTCTGTAAGAGGTATGGAAAGGCACACATGTGACCTAGATTATGGGCTAGTAGTCTGAGGATAGTTCCGGAAACCCGAGGTACATTGATAAGTCCCGTGTCCGAGGTTCGTTCCGAAGCGGAGGTTTATGCTCGGGTCCGAGGAGTGGATCCGGAACGAGTGGTACATGGAAACCATGGGTCCCCTGTAAGTCATGACTATTGAGCTATGACATCAGATAGCACGTGTGTACAACGACTGAGGTTATCGTGGTAAATTTGCTTCCGTTATGGCTTACGCGATTGTGACTCTTGACATCTTGGTGATTTAATAGTGATTGTCATTGGTCTCCCTGCTGTGATTTATTGATATTCGTGTCTGTTGACTGGCTTGTTTATTCTATTGATTTTATGAAATATGCATGATACTAATCTTAGTCAGTATGATATCTACCGGTACATAGTGTTCATACTGATATTACCTTGCTGCATTCTTTTGGGTGCAGATTGTGATATAGAGACTGCTATTCATCCTCACATCTAGTGCAGAGGATATTTGCTGACAGATTTTAGGGTGACCTTCTTCCCATGCCAGGCCGCCCTAAGATCTTCTTGCTATGATGTCTTTCGAACTCTAGACATTACGGTTATTTATTTGTTAGACTTCAATTCTTAGACATATTTTAGGTTAGAGTTTTGTATGATGACTTTCGGATTTTAGGGATTTTTAATAGTTAGAACTTCCGCACTTAATTCAGTATTTTATGGCATGACATACTTCCTTCATTTGAAGTTTCAATAAGTAATAACTGATTAGTTTGGTTAATATAAAACCGGATTTGAATGGATAGATGTTTTGTTTGATGGTTCGCCCATTAGGATTTAGTTGGGTGCCAGTCATGGTGGGTTGGGTCGTGACATAAGTCATCTATTCATTCAAGCATAAGAAAATCAAAATAAGTCATGCCATAAAATAGTGAAGTAAATGCGGAAGTCCTAACTATTACAATTTCCCCAAAATCTGAATGTCATCGTACAAGAACTCTAGTCTAAAACACGTCTAAGGAATGAAATCTGTCAAACAATAACCATAATGTCCAGATTAGGAAATAGACATCATAAGAGGAAGATCTTCGGGCGGCCTGGCATAAATAAAAGCTAACCCTAAATCTGTCAGCAACTTCCTCAACGCTAGATGTGAGGACGAGTAGCAGTCTCTGTACCATAATCTACACTCAAAAGAATGCAGCAAGGTAGTATCAGTACAAACACTATGTACTAGTAGATATCATAGGCCGACTAAGATTAGTATCATGCATATCTCATAAATCAATAAAATAAACTGCCAGCCAACAGACATGAAATATATAAACAACAACGAGTCAATCACAAATAATCACCAATCAAGTCACCTAAAAGATTAAGAAACCAAATCAAAGAAAACCACAAACGAGAATAAGCGTACCACAAAAACCATACTTACGGTACATACATGCTAACTGATGTCATTGCTCAGAAGTCATGACCTGCAGTGGACCCATGGTGTCTATGTACCAATCGTTCCGGATACTCATCGGACCCGAGCATAAACCTCCGCTCAGGAATGAACCTAGGACGCAGGACACATCAATGTATCTCTCATTTCCGGAACAAACCTCGGATCACGAGCCTATAATCTAGGTCACATTTATGCCTTTCCATATATATATATACATAACAATATTTCTTACCCTCTCATTATCAATGGTCTAGTTATCATTTCATATCATAATTCCACCGAGAAGGTCATATTAACTTCTCATCACAACAACATCAACTGTAGATTCAACACACATAAACAGGGGCATGAAGCCTACACAATCACTCAATCAATCACACATAGGAGTTCTAACACACAATATCATGCATGAAGACTAGACATGCTTTCTCCTATAGAATTCACAACACATAATATTAACTAATCAAAGTCTAATTCAAGTAAACCGTAACCTACCTCAAACGTATAGCTAAAACAACGCGAATCACACTGCTACAACTTTCCCTTCCTTAAAGCCTTAGAATGCTTTAAGTCTAGAAATAGAAGGCTCAATGAGTCACAAATACTCTAGTCAAAAATACCAATTCAATATTACCCTTCCCTTTACCCCATTCCAATGGGTGAATAATTTTCTAGGTGGAAAACAACCTAACAAAGGCCTTAGTAATC
The DNA here is from genome assembly GCF_019175385.1 of Lycium barbarum. NCBI lineage: Eukaryota > Viridiplantae > Streptophyta > Magnoliopsida > Solanales > Solanaceae > Lycium > Lycium barbarum. The sequence continues at coordinate 73,128,325 of NC_083337.1, forward strand.
ACAAATCATCAACTATAACAACATTATACCAATATTTCGACTACAAGCAGTTTCCCTGGTCAAGCTACCCTTTTTATGGAACGCTAGGTCTGAATTTACTTAGTGCAGGGCTCTAAAGGTGCAATTCATGATTAAGAGGAGTTAACCCAAGCCATTAGATGATAAATAAGTGATAACCATCATAACCCATCAAGTATAAAAGGTTTATTAATTTCTCGGATTACTATTACTAATTTCACTATTGAAAACCCATAAAAAGGATGATAATCATGAAGATGATATGGAATGATTGAAGGGCATGAATGGGACTTACTGTTACACCATGGAAATTTTCCCCGTTAGCGTACAGTGAATAAGCTACCGAAGGGGCTTGACATACACGATGATTCGATAAGTAAGAGTGTCACGACCCAACCCCGTAGGCCGTGACTAGTGCCCGAGATGGACACTCGAATGTATTTACTAACCAAACTCTACTTGCGTTTAGCATATTAAGGACTTTCATACATATAGGAAAATATAGCATTAAAATCGTTACTTATAATATCGCATACAAACCAGTTAGGTTATCGTAGTGTAGAGAAGTGCCAAACGTGAACCATATCAACATACCGAACAAGTACGACCCATGACCCACATACATGTCTACAGGCCTCTAAGAGTAACAACCACATCATATGGCGGGACAGGGCCCCACCGTACCCTGAAATAGTCATATGTATATGTATGTACAATAGAAGGATCTGTACCAAAAGTATAGGCTCCAGAACAAGGGAGCACTTCAAAACATCAAAATGGATGTCCTAGGCTGACGGGTCACCGCAACGAACGTCTGTACCTGCGGGCATGAAACGTAGCCCCCGAAGAAAGGGGGTCAGTACGGAATATGTACTGAGTATGTAAGGCAGAAAATGTAATTAGTTAGATTATAACAGCAACAGAGATTTCAGGAAACAAGTATGATAATCAAGAAATCGCTGTACCTGAGCATTACGAAACCAAAAACATATGTACCATTGTCATATACCGTACCCGGCCCATTATGGGACTCGGTAGATAAAATCATGTCATCATGCATATATATACATATATATGTACCGTATCCGACCCTTTATTGAGGGACTCGGTGAATGAAGTCATACCGTACTTGGCCCATCATGGGACTCGGTGCCATAATCATGTCATCATATACCTATACCGTACCCGGCCCTCTAGTGAGGGGCTCGGTGAATAATGTAGTGGAGTGCGCACGAGAACATGTCCTGGCCCGGGACTCAGTGAAAGACATATTGAGGCGTGCACAAGCAGAGTAGTGAGAAACTATATGCATATAAAACAAATTTTAAGACTCGATGGATAAGTACATAGATCGACACTTGAGGTTCATAAACATGTTTCAAGTTAATCCGAGTTAGTATAAGAAAGTTATGAACATTTTAGTACAGAAACCTCTACGAATGTTTCAGAACATATCTTTGGAAAATCAAAGCAATAGTCATATCAAGTACCCTTCGAATATCGTTATGGATCAAATCAAAATAAAACTTTTGGAGCCACACACATGTATCAAGACTTAGCAAAACAGTTTTCGAAAGTCAAGAACATTAGCCATCCTAGTGGCTCTAAGAATAGGAGTTTCTTTGAAATCATACATATACATTGTCTGTTCGTTTCACAAGGATCATGCCAAAAGAAAGAAAGGGTAAGCCTTACATACCTTGCCCGCTTCCTACGCTAATCCAACTTAAGTCTCGGCTTTCGCAAGATCTACAACAATATTAGTAGATACCAAACATTAACTATGGATACTTAAGAGTTCAATTCTAAACTAACACTTCATCAACAAAAATTTCGGCAGCATTTCCCCTGTAATTACAACCAACTCCGAGAATTCAACTCGGCCAAATCATCAACAACAATCCCAACAATCATGCCAACAACATCAATAATCAATTCAAAACAATCCAACCAACATACCACTTCACCCGAAACCTTCCAAATGTAACAAGAACAACAACAACACATTTCCTTCTTTCAAATTCATGAGCTATACCAACAATTCACATACTAGCAACATTATTTTCCATAAATACAAGAAGTGGTTTTAAAATCACATTAGCTTCTAAAACAACTCTCCAACACTTACAACTTCAACTAGAGTTATTAAACTTTCATTTTCATCATAGATTCCATTACAACAACAACCAAAATACTAAGTAAAATTGATTCATTCTCTTCTACACCACACAATACCCACACGGCCACACACTACATATACACGGCCACAACATAACATCCATATTTTCATGCATTTCATCCATTTCTATATACTACAACATGCACAAATCATCTCTAACACATAGTAAAGGAGATTAAGCCTAACCTTTTCACCACACTTCTCACTTGGCTAGGGTTATGAATTTGCAACAAAGAGTGGTTTAATTGCTCCAACAACTATCTCACGTTAAAGAGGACCTTCCAATTAGTAGAAATGCTAGAAGAAAATAATTTTTGGTCAAATCTTTTCCAAGGTTCTTGTTTGGCTATGTTTGGCCGAATGACCCTTTTGTTTTGTCATCTCCATGTTTCTTGAGCTTTCTAAGTGTTGAACATGATAAATGTGATGAATTTGTCATCTTTTATGTACCCATATTAAGCTTCCATGTGGGCCTTGACCCACACCAACTTGGACGGCCACATGGCCCTTTTTGTTTCAAGACTACTATTTTTTTTTGTTTTTTGTAATTCATGAAAAATTATTTTCCTAATTCCAAATTTTTCCCTTTGCCTTCTTCAATATTACCATGAACCACCTTGTGAATTTCTCTTTTTAACCCTAGCCTTTATTAATATTTCCACATAAAAATTTTCATAAACAACTTGTATATTAAACAAGCTCAAAATATAGCCTTGCCCTTAACTTCTCGCAATTATCTTGAACTGTCACGACCCAACTAGGGGCCACGACAAGCACCCGGTGCTAGCCCACCCGGGCACCCCTTAGCTTACTTTATTACTTACATCTAGGTGAGCCACATAATTAGACATACATTCCTTTCGTTTATCGAACTAGTCCCATTGGACAAACACCTCTTCATATCATCATAGGCACTTATGCCACATCGATGTACGTGGGCCAACATGGCCGACAAAATGATATACAAAACATGGACTATCAAGGCCAGACATATCTAACCACAACACATGACTACGAGCGTCTAAGGAGAGTATGACAAAACATATGAGCGGGACAGGACCCCGCTATCCCCATAATCATATACACAAAAGAATAAGTACCCAAAAGCTATGGCTCCGGAAGAAAAGAAGCTCTGCTATGCAGTCTCTGAATAAGCAGCTATGGATCAAGTCTATCTCCCTGTGCACCTGCGGGCATGGCGCAGCGTCCACAAACAAAAGGACGTCAGTACGAAGAATGTACTGAGTATGTAAAGCATGATCAACATCGATATATGTATAATCATAGTAAACAACATGTGAAGTAGCATAGGAGGGGAGATAATAATATCATCGTCATAGCACTTACTTGCATTACATAGGACTTTCCATTTCTCATACGCACTTATACACATACATCGTCATCCGTATTTCCTAATAGTACTCGTACCATACTTGTGTTCATATTCGTATACATGTCCTTATTCGTATTCATATACATAGTCCTATCACATTCATATTCATATTATATACATAGTCATTTCATATACATAGTATTTACATAACATACCCGACCTCGTAGGATTGGTGTTTCATATACATACTTGGCCAACCAAGGCTCAAGGTTGCTCATACCTAGCCCTACTAAGGCTTCAGGGTTATCCGTACCATCTGCAGAGGTGTGCGCGCTTTTCGTAATCGTATACATACTTTATACATATTCATATACATATATTCTACCCGGCGTTATAAGCTCGGGGTTTCATTATAGCCTTTCATAGGCATATATAAGTATAATAGCCCGTAGGCACCTTTAGCATCATTATTTGTTACACCTCGGAAATTTTTCTGTACTTGTGTGATGAGTAGAACAATGAAGGACTTGAGTGTATGGTGTTTTACTGAGTCGGGAATGGCTAATTTTGCATTTTCGGAAATAATAAAGTTGCAGAAAAATTTTCACCCACTGGTCGTATATGGCACTATACGGCCCGTAAAGTGATTTACGGACCGTATAGTGCAATCGTCTTTCATTGCGTCAAAAATCGCAAGTTTCTGTTAAGTGTTGAAATGGTTAAAAACGACCCAGAATACGGCCCGTAAACTGGTTTACGGACCGTAAACTAGGTCGTAAACTGCCATGTCCACCAGACAAACTCTCTGTTTTTGGAATGCTTAAATACGACCACAGTGCACGACCCGTAAATCAAAATACGGTCCGTAAACTGCAGTTTACGACCACTGTTCATCCCGACAAAAATTCATTAAACATCAGCTTTTGAGTTATTAAAAGGAACTTTGGCCTCATTTTATTTCATTCTTCATTCATACAACTCAAGAACACTCTAGAACTCTCCAAATACTTCTTCCATAAGAATCCAAGAGAATTAAGGGAAAGCTAAAGATCAACAACACAAAACCTATGAAATCAAGTGCAAGAACACATCAAGGGATCATCTAAGTCAAGTAATTCCCAAGAAGGTGAAACTAGGGTTTTGTCCAAAGTGAAGTATTGCAACTCAAGACTTGTTCAACCAACATCTAAGGTAAGTTCCATGATATATTCATGTTGTTCAAGGCATTGAAAGGCTTAGACACTTGAAATGTAGAAGAACACAGAAATGGGTCATTATTAAGTGAATAGTGACATGAGCGAATGATAGTGAAATTGAACTACGAATATTGGAGTGTTGTGAGTACAAATACGTTATAAATGATGTTTATATCATGAAACAAGCGTTAAACGCATGAAAATGCAAGGACGAGTCATAAGGCTAATTATGAGGGAAATTGGAGGAAAATGGTGGAGTTTGCTAAATGTACGTAAACGACGATTGTTGATTTCGATATTGTGAGTAATGCTATGAATGTTGGGAGTTAATATAAAACATGGGAAAAATAGTATAAACAAGAGAAGCGCTGTCCGACTTCTCCTAGAATTAGCGACGCATTCTTGTAGTTAGTATGCTAATGTTGATATGAATTCTTTATGAAGGTAACGACGCGATATTGAAGGAGAACGAGTGAGCGATATCTTAGCTAAACGACCAAGGTATGTGAGGCTAGTCCTTTCTTTTTGATGGCATGAATCTTGTAGCACGAAATTCCTATTCTCTTCATGAGTTCTTATAGTCCGAAAGGCTAAGAGTCTAACTCCTTAATGTCTATATAAGATGGGGAATACGATATGATGCTGCTAGTATAATGATGATGTTAATTATCACTTACACTCACCTTATGTACTAGTTCCTTCAAGGTGAGGCAGAGTATCAATAGTTGTTCCATAATGGAATCGGGGATCACGACCTTACGTCACCCCGATAGAGTAAAGTTGATCTTGAGCCTTATGCATGTATTACAATGAGATAAGTATTTTATGATGAGTATATTATTATTATGAGCATTTTATGATAAGCATGACATGAGCATTTCACACCGTGCCTAGTTGGCCGGGCAGTCACCGCCAAGGCGGGCAGCTATACGGATACACCATGACCTTCGGGCATGGGCAGACACCACTAGTGGGCGGCATGAGATGGTACCCCGGACGCGGGAGGCCTGGACGCGGGCTAATATTATTGATGCATATATGTTATGAGGATGAGTATGAGTAAGATGGCACGCATGATTTCCTTTATGATTATCAGACAGATCCAGATATTTCATGTTGATGTTATCACTATATTGTTGATGTTTTCTCTCATTGTTTATGCTTCTCATACTCAGTACAACATTCGTACTGACGTCCTTTCTTCGGACGCTGTGTTCATGCCCACAGGTAGACAGAGAGGAGAGCTTGGCCCAGATCCTCAGTAGCAGTCCGCTGGTTGAAAGCACTCCATCGTCCGGAGGTGCTTAGGATTATCCTTTTGGTATATATATATGCATATTTTGGGAACGACGGAGTCTTGTTCCATCCATGTATATACAGTATGTTAGTAGAGGCTCGTAGATACGCAGTGTGGGTTAGATGGTCTCACAAGACGTTTTCATATGCGTGTATATTATTTTGATGGCCGAAAGGCAATTGTATATAAAGTATTTATGTTTGTTTAATTATGATTTTCCTACAACTGGTATGTAAATTGATAAAAGAATATTAAATGAGCAAGATAAGTAGTAGAGTGAGCGGTGCTCGGTAACTAGCTCCGGGTACCCGTCGCGGCCCCTAGCTGGGTCGTGACAGAAGTGGTATCAGAGGAGTTCATCCTAGGAAGTGTCTATGAGCCGTGTCTAGTAGAGTCTTGTTTATGGTGTGTTGCGCGCCACGCTAATAAACATGAGGCTACAGGGCATTTATTAAAATGACCATCCTTTTTCTCATGAAATCGTGCGATAGAGCCATGCTTAGGATTATGTTATTCCTAAAAGTGCGTTATGGTTTCAGAAAATGCCGCCAAAAGGAAAAGCTACAGCTGCCCAGAAGGGCAAAGCTACGACAAAGAGGCAGGCGGAAAGAGAGCCTCCGGAAAATGTAGAGGAAAACGAATTGCAAAGTGAGGCCGCGCCCAATGTAGAAGAGCAGGGAGGAGCCTCAGCTCCGATTCCTCCACCGGGTGCTTCGGGTCAACAAGTGTCAAGGCCATCCATTTATTGACACAATTGGTTGCCGCTCAGGCACAACGACAGGATGCGGGTCCAAGGGATTGTTCAGCTAGTACGAGAGCCCGTGAATTTATGGCCTTAAATCCTCCGAAATTCTTTGGGTCAAAACCAGATGAAGATCCGCAAAATTTTATTGATGAGATGTTGAGGACTTTAGAGATTATCCATGCTTCCGAGACCGAATCCGTAGAGTTGGCTTCTTATAGACTCCGCGATGTGGCGGTGTTATGGTATAAGAATTGGGTGATAACAAGAGGAGAAAATGTTCCACCTCCCGTGTAGCAAGAGTTTGTAGATGCCTTTATTCGTCACTACTTGCCACCCGAAGTCCGCCGAGCTAGAGCGGACAAGTTCCTGAATTTAAAGCAAAGGGGTATGAGTGCCCGAGAGTATAGCATGCAATTCAACTCATTGACCTGTTATGCTCCGACTATGGTGGCCGACATGGGAGACAGAATCTATAGATTTGTGAGTGGTCTGGGGCCACATTTGTACAAAGATTGTTTGACGGCCTCCTTGCAAGACGGGATGGATATTTCCCGGATACAGGCCCATGCTCAGAATCTCGAGGAACGACAACGACAGTAAAGAAGTGATCGTGATGGTGACAGAAGACAAGGTAAGAGGGCTAGATCTACGGGAGAGAGCAGTGAGTATAGAGAGGGACCGAGACAGACACATCCCAGGCCCTCAGGTCTGTCCGCGACTAGTGCGCCTCCCAAAGTCTCAGACAGGAGGTTCGATCGCTCTTTTCAGTCAGGGCTGGGTCAGAGTTCGAGGGCCCCAAGTTCTCAGTATCAGGGAGATTTTAGTCAGAGGAGACCTCCAGTACCGCGGTGTAGCCAGTGTGGAAAATTACATTTCGGACGGTGTTGTCAGGGTTCGGATGCTTGTTATGCTTGCGGGCAAGTTGGTCACATGATGAGAGATTGCCCCTCAGCGAGAGATAGAGCTGGGACTCAGCCTACAGGTTCAGCAGCGGGTTCTTCTTCAGCACGCCCGACAGCACAGACTCCTCAGATTACAGCAGGTAGAGGCAGAGGTAGAGGGGGAGCATCTACTTCAGGTGCTGTTCAGCACCGTGTGTATGCTTTAGCTGGGCGACAGGATCTCGAGTCTTTCACAGATGTTGTCACAGGTACCCTGACTATATTTTCCCGTGACGTATATGCTCTGATTGATCCAGGTTCTACCTTCTCATATATTACTCCGTATATCGCTGATTGTGTTGGGGTGAGACCCGAGCCAATTAAACCTTTCGAAGTATTCACTCCGGTTGGTGATCCTGTAATAGCGAGGCAAGTATATAAGAACTGTGTAGTCATTATACGTGATCGTCACACAAAGGCTGATTTGATTGAACTTGAGATGATAGATTTTGACGTAATTATGGGTATGGACTGGTTGGCGTCATGCTATGCTAATGTTTGTTGCCGGACAAAGGTAGTTCGATTCGAATTTCCGGGAGAGCCCATACTCGAGTGGAAGGGTAATACAGTTTCCCCAAAGGGTAGGTTTACTTCCTACCTAAAGGCGAGAAAGATGATAGCCAAGGGTTATATTTGTCATCTAGTTCGGGTTCATGACACGGAAGCGGAAGTGCCAACTTTCCAGTCTGTCCCGGTAGTGAATGAATTCCCAGATGTGTTTCCCGATGAGTTACCAGGCCTTCCTCCAGAAAGGGAAATCGATTTTGCTATTGATGTAGTACCCAACACCGAGCCTATTTCTATTCCTCCCTATCGAATGGCTCCAGCAGAGTTGAAAGAGCTAAAGGCACAGCTGAAAGACTTACTCGAGAAGGGTTTTATTAGACCCAGTTCGTCACCATGGGGAGCACCGGTCTTGTTCATGCGAAAGAAAGATGGGTCGCTATGAATGTGTATCGATTATAGACAGTTGAACAGGGTGACTGTGAAGAACAGATATCCCCTTCCCAGAATCGACGACTTGTTCGACCAATTACAAGGTGCTAAGTGGTTTTCTAAGATAGACCTAAGATCGGGTTATCATCAAGTGAGGATCAGAGAAGAAGACATTCCCAAGACAGCCTTCAGAATGAGGTACGACCATAACGAGTTCCGAGTGATGTCGTTTGGGTTGACAAACGCCCCGGCGGTGTTCATGAATTTAATGAATAATGTGTTCAGGCCGTCCTTGGATCTTTTTGTGATAGTGTTTATCGACGATATCCTGGTATATTCTCGCACAGAGTCAGAACATGCAGATCATCTAAGAATTGTTCTTGGCGTTCTTCTAGATCTGGAATTGTATGCAAAGTTTTTGAAGTGCGAGTTTTGGCTAAAATCCGTGGCATTTCTAGGTCATGTTATTTTAGATGATGGTATCCGAGTCGACACTCAGAAAATAGAAGCTGTGAAGACTTGGCCAAGGCCTACGACACCTACGGAAGTTCGTAGTTTTCTTGGGTTAGAAGGATATTACAGGAGATTTGTAGAGGGCTTCTCATCTATTTCAGCCCCATTGACGAAGTTAACTCAGAAGTTGGCTAAATTCCAGTGGGATGATGCCTGTGAGCGTAGTTTCCAAGAGTTGAAAAACAGGTTGACCTCAGCACCAGTGCTAACACTTCCAGAAGGGTCCGATGGCTATGTCGTATATTGTGATGCCTTCGGTGTGGGAATAGGATGCGTATTGATGCAGCATGGGAGAGTCATTACATATGCCTCGAGACAGTTGCAACGGCATGAACAAAATTATCCGACTCATGATCTCGAATTGGCTGCGGTTATCCATGCCTTAAAAATATGGAGGCACTACTTGTATGGTGTACGTGTTGACTTCTATACGGACCACAAAAGCCTCCAATATATTTTGAAACAGAAGGAGTTGAACCTGCGGCAAAGGCGATGGTTAGAATTACTAAAGGATTACGATGTGAACATTCTATATCATCCAGGGAAGGCGAATGTAGTGGCAGATGCACTTAGCCGCCGATCGATGGGTAGTTTATGTGGAGTTCCTTCGGAAAAGCAGGAAATGGTTCGTGAGCTCCATCAACTAGCAAGTCTCGGCGTACGTGCGACTGATGCAGGAGATTCAAGTATTAGCATCAATGACCCCACAGTTTCATCATTGAATCTAGAGGTGAAGGAACGGCAATATGAGGATTCCCAGCTAAGCCATTATCGAGATCTAGCTCACGAAAAAGAAAAGTCTCCATTCGAAGTTTCCATAGAAGGGGTCCTTAGATATCGGGGCAGGTTATGTGTACCGAATGTGGCAAACTTACGCCAACAGATTTTAGAGGAAGCACATTATTCCCGGTATTCTATTCATCCAGGTGCAACCAAGATGTACCACGACCTTAAGTTGCTATATTGGTGGGATAGCATGAAGCGAGACATAGCAGGGTTTGTAGGCCAATATCCAAATTGTCAGCAAGTGAAAGCCGAACATCAAAAGCCAGGAGGTTTATTGCAAGCAATGGAAATTCCTACATGGAAATGGGAAGAAATTAATATGGATTTTGTGGTAGGATTACCCCGTACGCGAGGGAAGTATGATTCTATATGGGCGATCGTGGACAGGCTCACAAAAGCAGCTCATTTTCTCCCCGTCAGGACTACATATTCAGCGGAGGATTATGCTAAATTGTATCTCAAGGAGATTGTACGACTTCATGGTATTCCTTGGGCCATTATCACGGATAGAGGGGCGCAGTTCACAGCCAAGTTCTGGAAGTCCTTTCAAGAATGTCTAGGTACTCAAGTTAAGCTCAGCACGGCGTTCTACCCACAGACCAACGGGCAAGCCGAGCGCACTATTCAGACCTTAAAAGATATGCTACGAGCATATGTACTGGACTTCGGTGGTAGTTGGGATGAGCATTTTCCTCTTATTGAATTTTCCTATAATAACAGCTATCATTCCAGTATCCAAATGGCTCCGTATGAAGCCTTATACGGAAGAAAATGCATATCTCCAATTGGATGGTTTGAAACTGGAGAAGTACAATTGATAGGCCCCGACTTGGTCTAACAAGCAGTTGAAAAGGTTAAAGTGATTCGAGACCGACTGTTAATAGCTCAAAGTCGCCAAAAGTCTTATGCGGACAACCGCCGACGGGATTTAGAATTTCAAGCTAATGATTGGGTATTCTTGAAAGTCTCGCCAATGAAGGGAGTAATGAGGTTCGGCAAAAAGGGGAAATTGAGTCCAAGATACATTGGACCTTATCGAAGCATCCGCAAGGTCGGTAGAGTAGCCTATGAATTGGACTTGCCTTCAGAACTCGAATCTGTACACCTAGTATTCCATGTTTCGATGCTCTGCAAGTGTATTGGAGACCCCACGAGGATTGTTCCGATTGATGATGTACAAGTTACAGAGAAGTTGACATACGAAGAAGTGCCCATTGCTATTTTGGATAGACAAGTGCGAAGGCTTCGGAATAAAAAGGTTGCTTCAGTCAAAGTGCTATAACGCAACAATAATCGGGAAGAAATGACTTGGGAAGCGGGGGAAAAGATGAAATCTATGTACCCCCATTTGTTGTAATCCCCAGAAGAGATTCAAGATGAGACGTCGACGATATGAGGTATGAATGTTTTAGTTTTATGTTTTTGGTCGTATGTGGTTAAAAACGACCAAGAATATGGCCCGTAAACCAGGTCGTAAACTGCCATGTCCACCAGCCAAACTCTCTATTTTTGGAATGCTTAAATACGACCACAGTGCACGACCCGTAAATCAAAAAACGGTCAGTAAACTGCAGTTTACGACCACTGTTCATCCCGACAAAAATTCATTAAACATCAGCTTTTGAGTTATTAAAAGGAACTTAGGCCTCATTTTATTTCAGTCTTCATTCATAAAACTCAAGAACACTCTAGAACTCTCCAAATACTTCCTCCATAAGAATCCAAGAGAATTAAGGGAAAGCTAAAGATCAACAACACAAAACCTATGAAATCAAGTGCAAGAACAAATCAAGGGATCATCTAAGTCAAGTAATTCCCAAGAAGGTGAAACTAGGGTTTTGTCCAAAGTGAAGTATTGCAACTCAAGACTTGTTCAACCAAAATCCAAGGTAAGTTCCATGATATATTCATGTTGTTCAAGGCATTGAAAGGCTTAGACACTTGAAATGTAGAAGAATATAGAAATGGGTCATTATTAAGTGAATAGTGACATGAGCGAATGATAGTGAAATTGAACTACGAATATTGGAGTGTTGTGAGTACAAATACGTTATAAATGATGTTTATATCATGAAACAAGCGTTAAACAAATGAAAATGCAAGGACGAGTCATAAGGCTAATTATGAGGGAAATTGGAGAAAAATGGTGGATTTTACTAAATGTACGTAAACAACGATTGTTGATTTCGATATTGTGAGTAATGCTACGAATGTTGGGAGTTAATATAAAACATGGGAAAAATAGTATAAACAAGAGAAGCGATGTCTGACTTCTCTTAGAATTAGCGACGCGTTCTTGTAGTTAGTATGCTAATGTTGATATGAATTATTTATGAAGGTAACAACGCGATATTGAAGGAGAACGAGTGAGCGATATCTTAGCTAAACGACCAAGGTATGTGAGGCTAGTCCCTTCTTTCTGATGGCGTGAATCTTGTAGCACGAAATTCCTATTCTCTTCATGAGTTCTTATAGTCCGAAAGGCTAAGAGTCTAACTCCTTAATGTCTATATAAGATGAGGAATACGATATGATGATGCTAGTATAATGATGATGTTAATTATCGCTTACATTCACCTTATGTACTAGTTCCTTCAAGGTGAGGCAGCGTATCAATAGTTGTTCCATAATGGAATCGGGGGATCACGACCTTACGTCACCCCGATAGAGTAAAGTTGATCTTGAGCCTTATGCATGTATTACAATGAGATAAGTACTTTATGATGAGTATATTATTATTATGAGCATTTTATGATAAGCATGACATGAGCATTTCACACCGTGCCTAGTTGGCCAGGCAGTCACCGCCAAGGCGGGCAGCTATACGGATACACCATGACCTTCGGGCATGGGCAGACACCACTTGTGGGCGGCATGAGATGGTACCCCGGACGCGGGAGGCCTGGACGCGGGCAAATATTATTGATTATCACACCGTTCCGACATGGACGGGCAGCTTGCATATGATGCATATATGTTATGAGGATGAGTATGAGTAAGATGGCACGCATGATTTCCTTTATGATTATCAAACAGATCCAGATATTTCATGTTGATGTTATCACTATATTGTTGATGTTTTCTTTCATTGTTTATGCTTCTCATACTCAGTACAACATTCGTACTGACGTCCTTTCTTCGGACGCTGTGTTCATGCCCACAGGTAGACAGAGAGGAGAGCTTGGCCCAGATCCTCAGTAGCAGTCAGCTGGTTGAAAGCACTCCATCGTCCGGAGGTGCTTAGGATTATCCTTTTGGTATATATATATATGCATATTTTGGGCACGACGGAGTCTTGTTCCGTCCATGTATATACAGTATGTTAGTAGAGGCTCGTAGAAAAGCAGTGTGGGTTAGATGGTCTCACAAGACGTTTTCATATGCATGTATATTATTTTGATGGCCGAAAGGCAATTGTATATAAAGTATTTATGTTTGTTTAATTATGATTTTCCTACAACTGGTATGTAAATTGATAAAAGAATATTAAATGAGCAAAATAAGTAGTAGAGTGAGCGGTGCTCGGTAACTAGCTCCGGGTACCCGTCGCGGCCCCGTCTGGGTTGTGACATTATTATTATCATTATCATTACTATCATCATCATTATCGTTACTTCTATATCATAGGCTTACTCGTCGTACGAGGTGCGTAGTACAATCGTAGTACATATCAGGAATCCTGAGCTTATGAGCTCGGAATATCAATCATTTGAAGACAACATACTCATATAGAGGATTTAAGAGTTTGGCCAAAGAACCATGCCTTATGAAAAAAGGGTTAGACTTACATACCTTTTCGTCGAACTATTCTACACTTGCACGTTCCCTTCCAATGCTAGTGTTTATACCTTCATTAATATCATAACAATGGCCATTAGTCATTCACATTATCCATATTATCTAGATTCCTCAATTTGCCTCTAATTCACCCACATTCATGGTCATAACACCCAACTTCGTCCATTCGTCTAAAGTGTCCAGTTCATGATCTTAATACCATTTATAACACATTCATATCACAACACAACAACATTTATAACTCAATTCAAACTATTTCTCAAAATGTCACTATTCATCATTCATAACCCATCTTACCATATTTTCTACAATCCATGTATTTTAATTCTCCAATCCCATAAACATCATGTAAATATCATGAATCTTACCTTAGAAGTTGTAGGAACAAGCTTTAGTTAATAATACTCCACTTTGAGCAAAACCCTAGTTTATCTCTATTTAGATTTCTTGACCTTGGATGATCCTTGATGGTTTCCATACTCTTGATTCACTTGTTTAATGTTTTTGATGACTTATAATCCTTGAAAACTTGTATAATGAATGTAGAGAGAAGTTGTAGAGAGAGAGGGTGTAATGTTGTAATGAAATGAAACAAGTGTTGGTCCCTTAATTTTATGAATTACAAATCTGTGTTGAAGTGAACAGTGGTCGTAAACTGAGTTTACGACCCGTCCTTCAGTTTACAGACCGTCCATCATGGGCGTATTTAACCATTTCTAGAACCAGAAACTTGGACTGCTTGTATGGTGATTTACGACCATGGTTTACGGGCAGTAAATCACTTACGGTCCGTATTCCAGGTCATATTATACCATTTCCTCAACTGGCAGAAACTTGAAGTCTTTCATGCCAATTTACGACTGCCAGTTTACGGACCGTATACCATTTTACGGTCCGTCCTAGCACTTTATGACCACTGGGCAGTTGCAAATCTGCAACTTCTCATATTTCTTAGACTTCTCATTCTAATCACCCACATCCATTTGCATGCATTGCTCACCTGGTATCTCGTCTTAACTTAGCCAACTTTCTCATCTCACATCGGATACCTTTGAAATCTCGCCTAAGGTCATCAAACGTCGTTTCTTACTCATAGACATCATACACTCATACTCATCACTAGTCCATTCACTTTCATACCAACGGAAAATTTTCCGAGGTGTAACATTCTCCCCCCCTTAAGAACATTCGTCCTCGAATGTTAAAGTCTTCGGGGATTCTATAAAGATTTCGCTAGAGTCTCCCCTATAATATGGAGCTACCATCCTGCTACAACAACCCATAATATCGATGCCTCACAGGGGTAGAACATAATAGCATAAAAAAAAATGGTCACACATGACCTAAAAAGCATAAATGGAAAACATGCATACCTTATGATCTTGACATCTCATCTGGGACTTCTTCCAAGGGCGAAAATAAATATGGGTGTTTGGATCGCATACTTTCTTCTGCTTCCCATGTCATCTCCTCTCGTTTACTGCTTCTCCATAGAACCTTAACCGAGGCCACCTCTTTGTTTCTAAGCCTCCGTACTTGCCTGTCTAATATGGCAATGGGTACCTCTTCATAAGTCAATTTCTCTGTCACTTGCACATCATTTACTGGGACGATCCTAGTGGGATCTCCAACACATTTTCGAAGCATCGAGACATGAAATACTGGCTGGACTGACTCCAATTCCGGAGGTAGATCTAACTCATAGGCCACTTTGCCTATTTTGCGCACAATCTCATATGGTTCAATATACCGGGGACTAAGCTTCCCCTTTTTGCCAAATCTCACTACACACTTCATTGGCGACACTTTCAAGAATACCCAATCTTTCACTTCGACCTCTAAGTCCCTTCGACGATTATCCGCGTAGGACTTTTGACGACTTTGAGCCGCTAACAACCGATCTTGTATGAGCTTGACCTTCTCCATGGCTTGTTGAACCAAGTCTGGCCCTATCAACCGAGCCTCTCCTACCTCGAACCTCCCGATTGGGGATCTACATTTCCGCCCATATAAATCCTCATAAGGTGCCATTTGAATACTGGAATGATAACTGATATTGTAAGCAAACTCAATGAGTGGCAAATGGTCATCCCAATTTCCTCCAAAATCTATCATACATGCTCGTAGCATATCTTCGAGAGTCTGAATGGTGCGTTCATCTTGTCCATCGGTCTGTGGGTGAAATGTTGTACTAAGGCGCACTTGGGTCCCTAAATCCTCTTGGAAAGACTCCCAAAATTTTACTGTAAACTGAGTCCCTCTATCGGAGATAATAGATACCGGAACGCCATGGAGTCTCACTATTTCTTTAAGATAAAGCCTCGCATAATCTTCTGCCACATAGGTCATTCTAACTGGCAAGAAATGAGCGGACTTTGTGAGTCTATCCACAATCACCCATATGGAATCATATTTGCGTCGAGAACGGGGCAACCTTGTAATGAAATCCATATTAATCACTTCCCACTTCCACGTTGGGATTTCTATAGCTTGCAATAATCCACCCGGCTTTTGGTGCTCGACTTTCACTTGTTAACAATTAGGACATTGGGCTACAAATTCCGCTATATCTTTCTTCATCCCATTCCACCAATATATAGACTTAAGGTCATGATACATCTTCGTCGCTCCGGGGTGAACGGAGTAACGAGAACAATGAGCTTCTCTCAAAATCTGGTGGCGTAGACTTGCCACATCAGGAACACATAATCTGCCTCGGCATCGGAGAACTCCGTCTCCTGAAATATCAAATGCTGACTCCTCTTTCTGAGGGAGTGTATCTCTGAGCTGCATTAGCATGGGATCCTCATATTGTCGCTCTTTCACTTCCGCTGCTAGCGACGAAACTGCTGAATTATAAATAGTAGCTCCGCTGCTACCTGAGTCCACTACTCGGACTCCTAGGCTAGCTAACTGTTGGAGCTCACGAGCCATTTCTTTCTTTTCTGGTCGTACATCATTTAGACTTCCCATCGATCTACGGCTAAGAGCATCAGCCACAACATTTGCCTTTCCGGGGTGATACAAGATATCAACATCATAGTCTTTTAGCAACTCTAGCCATCGTCGTTGTCGCAAATTCAACTCTTTCTGCTTGAAGATATACTGAAGACTCTTATGATCTGTATAAATATCCACTTGGACGCCATATAAATAATGTCTCCATATCTTTAATGCATGGACCACCGCAGCCAATTCTAGATCATGGGTAGGATAATTTTGCTCATGTCTCCGCAATTGCCTTGAAGCTTACGCAACCACTTTACCATGTTGCATCAATACACAGCCTAGCCCAACACCTGAAGCATCGCAATAAACAACATATCCTTCCAATCCCTCGGGAAGTGTTAAGACTGGGTGGAAGTCAATCTATCTTTCAACTCTTGGAAGCTACGTTCGCAAGCGTCTGTCCATTGAAACTTTGCCGATTTCTGGGTCAGCTTTGTGAGTGGTGCAGAAATAGAAGAAAAACCTTCGACGAAACTCCTGTAATAACCTGCTAAGCCCAGAAAGCTACGAACCTCGGTAGGAGTCGTAGGCCTTGGCCAAGTCTTTACGGCCTCAATATTTTGGCTATCCACTCGAATACCATCGGCTGCAACAATATGGCCCAGAAATGATACTGAGTTCTACAAAAACTCATATTTAGAAAACTTTGCAGACAACTCTCGAGCTCGAAGAACTCAAAGGACAATACGCAAATGATCCGCATGTTCTGCCTCGGACCTAGAATACACCAAGATGTCGTCGATAAATACTATCACAAATAAATCTAGGAAGGGCCTGAATACATTGTTCATCAAATCCATAAATACTGCCGGCGCATTAGTGTCACGACCCAGCCCCGTGGGCCGCGACTGGTGCCCTTCCGGGACACCCCAAACGAACTCACACCCAGATCATCGTAATCAGACTCGACCAAACTCAACGTACGTTATTCGAACTCAACATCGTAATCAGATCTCTACCGAACACTTATCCTAAGCAGTCGCCCGTACAGATCAGACAAATCACAAGTCATAAAGAAGGCGGAATATACATCGCCAAATTTCACACACACATATCAGAAGGGTGGCGGAATGCACATCGCCCCCAAGTACATACACATACATACAAACTCAGAGGCCGACTTGGCCATAGCAGCGTACGGGCCGCTTAAGAATGCAAAACAGACTCACATGCAAACACACCGGACCCACGACCCACAATTCTGACTACAGGCCTCTAATCAAAACAGAACATATGAACATATGACGGGACAGGGCCCCGCCGTACCCACTCATCCAAATATACAGGATACAGACACAACAAAAGATATATACCAAAAGTAGGCTCCGGATCAAGGGGAGCTCTCCAACACAGCAGAATGAGTAGCCTAAACTGGAGGACCACCCGAACGAGCTTCTGTACCTGCGGGCATGAAACACAGCCCCCGAAGAAACGGGGGTCAGTACGGGAGAAGTACTGAGTATGTAAAGCAGAAGGTACAGAAATCACAAACATAGCTGGAGTCAGAAAGAACAAACACACCAACATCGCAAACAAAGCAAACCTGTGCGGGAGGCGAACGTACAAATGCAAATCAAATCATGTATAGGGTTTAGGAACGTGGTCACCCCCCGACGCTGGTGCCACAACACATCATAACTCCAGAAGTTTTCAAATCTCCGTACAGTCTCCAGACACATCATATCACACACACATCATATCATCGGAACATATCAAATGCCATATCACATCATAACTCCATAAACGGTAACCGGCCCTATGGCGAGGCCTCGGAAACCGTAACACATCATAACTCCCGAATATATTATAGCGCGCACGATCACAAAGTCGGCCCGGGTACCGACGAACGGAGACATAGTAGACAGCACGAACAGAGTAGTGCAGAAACCATATGCATATCAAAAATAATTTGTCGGACTCAACATATAGTTTACGTATAGGCATATACTGACACCCGAAGGCTCGGAGTAGGAATCAGATTGATCAAAGTTTGCGTATAAAAGATACGAGGTTCCAAACTGTCAAATTCGCAAGAACAACTGTTCATAAGTCATTTTTCCGAAAATCTTACATCATTCAAAGTACAGAACGTACGTTAATGGCATAGGAAGTTTCAAACACATCCTTGGGTCATAAACAGACGGTTGCGGATCATAACGGACACAAACGAATCAAACAAACCGAATAAGGGGAGCCTCGGGGCCCGTGGGCCCACCTCGGGTCAAATTGAGGCGGCGGACACAAATTACAGACTTTCGGCCCCATAGAGCCATCTAGGAAAGTTTCGAAGAGTTTCGGACACAACAACACAAGTTATGGAGGTACGAACATTCTTTCCACTAAATGTGACAAAAAGGGTTCAATCGCGCTGAGTGAATAGTGCTCGAACTTGAACTTCGATTTCCAAGAGCAGGGTTATTCCCGAGATTCCGATATTAACCTAGTAGGACTAGGACATGCCAAAAGAATGATAGGTAGGCTTTACATACCTGGTTGGCGCCTTACGCTCCTCAAATCGCAATTCCCGTTTCGTCCAGAAACTGCAAATGGTCACTTTTACCAGTTACTATTCATGAGAATTAACATTTTAGTCTTTGGGCTATATTTGGCTACCGAAATTTCGGCAGCACTTCCCCTATAAATCTAACACCCCCGAGACTTAGCTCGGCTCAAAATATAACAACATCAACAGCCCAAACATCATTACACAATACGAATCACAATCAAACACACTAACTTCACAATTGCACCTTATTTCATAAGTTGGTAATCCTATTTCCAAACTTCACAATTTCAACTCATATCCACATTATTGTATTCATTCATTCAAGATTATTCCATTACATAACAAACAAGTTCCAAACCATTTACCAAGTTTTCCCAAAATCCATTACTTTCCATTTTTCAATCAACACACCAAAAGTTACGACGAACGTTCTAACTTGCGTCGTTTTATTCCAAATTCGTTATCATCAACCATAAGTCTTATTTAAGGTCTTTAGTGTCATAAATATACTATGATATACACAAATATACCAAATGTATACGCTTTCCGATAACGTCCGAAATTATTTTCTAACACTAACTCAATTCTCTAATCGATCCTTTACAACACAAAGATCACCACAACACATTATTCAAACTAAACAAGACAAAATTCTTATGGCTTGCACCACATGGAACTCACGGCCAAACACTCCCCTTTTTCACACACACACCATGCACAAACACAACCTCATCCCACAATCTTCACACTAATTCAATCACCAACACATATACATCCATTTCATATCATTAAAACATAAAAATCTTACCTTGTTCTTAAGATTCCGATTTGCCGCAAACGTCGCCCTTTCGTCAAACTAATTATACCACCACGAAGAGCACCTCGAACTCATCAATCATTCCAAAAGAGACTAGGTGATTGGATTAGAAACAAGCCACGAATTTTTTTTTTCTTTCTCTTTCTTTTTCGGCCGAGAGCACCTTCAATGGTGTTCTTGAGATTTTTTTTTTTGATCTTGATCTTGATAATTCCAACTCATGGCTTTGTATATATCCATTACATAGAGGTCATGTGCATAGCACATGACCATTTAAATTGAGTTTGGGCCTCCACAATGGCCGGCCACTTCACTTCCTTTGGGCCTCAATTTTTGTATTCCATTTTCTTAGCCCAATTCATAAAATGTCCCGTTTTGTAATTCCCGAAACTAATTTCCGAAGTTCCAAATTTACCCTCGGCCTTCCCCGACGTCTTAACATTAATAACTCCATAACCAACATATTCATATTCACCAAAATCAAAATATTTCCTCAACACACAAGTCTTCTTTATTTCTTGATTTCCCGTTATACGAAAATACGGGACATAACATTCTCCCCCCCTTAAGAACATTCGTCCTCGAATGTTGAATCGACCTTATGGGTGTCGTACAACTCTGGGGGGGTTCTTTTGATAGTTGTCCTTTATTGATTTCTCCGACATGGCTCCTTTACAATTACTTGGGGTAGATTTTTCACATCACTGACCCAAATACCTCCATAATACATTTTCTCATACTTTACGTAATCACCGAACTCTGCACTATATTCTTGTAAGGGACGGACGCTTCCCAGACATCATCGTCAATATCATCTTCTTTTCACACTCCTGAGTTTCCTTACCACATCGTCGTAATCTCACTTTACTTCATATCAGACACTTCATGCCCAACAGATTCAGAACTAAAACCGAACGGATTCATAATCGGAAGCAGACATACTCAACTATGGCGGTTGGATTCGTAGTCAACATCGAAGGTACGGAAGCATATCAGACACATTTGAGATCGAAATCAGACGTATAAAGGCGTATCAAACGAACTCGTAGGCAGAATCAGACACACTAAGATATACCAAACAGATTCACAATCAAAGCCAGTCGTACGGAATCATATCGAACAAACCCGAATTCAGAAGCAAACATACAGAGTGGTTTCATACCGAATCGTGATCAGACAAACCGAAGGGTATCAAACACACACGCGGTCAAAATCAAACGCATCGAAGCATATCAGACGGATTTATATCCAGAGTCAGACCCACAGAGGTGCGCCAGACAGAAACGGATTCGGAATCAAAGCGCACAAAAGGTTCATCGGACGGGAACCTAGTCGAGCGCAGAAGTACAGAGGTGTACTAGGTAGAGCCTCATCGGAATCGGAAGGGCAGAAGCACCACAGATGGGATGTCAATTTAGAATCAAATCATTCATATTAAAGCTCCAATAATTCATGAGAATGCCCCTTGATTTGCAAACTCATTCACCAAGTCGTCACACAATTTACCTTGCGTCTTACGTACCAACTCCTCCAAAGATTCCAATTACTCACACTGCTTATCTTTTATTTATCACAACATTAGTTTCCGGGGCTCGGCTCTTAGCCCTCATGGCCCTGAATGAAAATCATACACACACACATACACAGGTTTACTCATACCTTACTGGCGAACATCTCTGGCTGTTATTCAAATTCGTTCAATTTCCCAAGAGGTGTTGTACCCTTTTCTTTGTGCCCATTTAGTCCGTCTCGTTCCGCGCGACTCCCGAAAGGGCACTAATTATTCCACACACAGTCTATTTACCTTTTGGTTACCCCAAATTTTCATTTACATAAATCATACTTGCACTTGTGCAAAATTTTGCATTACTTCCCAGGGGGTCACCCATCCCAGAATTGCTCTGGCTTGAGCACGCTTAACCCCGAAACTTTCACGCATTTTGATGCGTTAGGGCTGATATAATTCCATCAATTGCCCTGCACGACCTTTGTCACGCAATTTTTGGCCAAACGGGGTCTTAGCAAATCTTTCGGAAATTTTTCGTAGCGGGTCCCACTCTCGGCTAAGCCGTACCATTACCTTGTCGCCTTTCTAAATTCCCAACATTCACTTTCATACACATATACATATGATCACAACTAACCCACGAATTTAAGCCTCCAAATAGTCGATGTGATCCGATAGAAATGCCACTGTAAGGTGTTCTCTGGCCACCGACAGAAGAAAACTAAAGCCCGATAAGTATCGCGGGGCCTTTTGTACTTAGTCTACATATTTACTTCTATATTTCTGGAAAAATTTGGGCAGAGTTTCCTCTGTATTTCTTACTATCCGAAACCTGTACACCAGAAATACCAACCACGCCTCACAGGGCCAACACATATGTACACACATACACATCATATCACGTCGTAACGCAGCCACACAGGGCTGATGACTTCAAATAGGAATTATAACATCGTCGACACTTACCACACGTGCCCAACTCAAACGGCATCGGAGGCGTTTTCCTGTTTACCTTCATCCAGGATTTCCAAAATCACTCGGACGGTGGGGATATTTAGTCGCCCTTGCCTTGGGTCACCCGGTCTCTAATTCCTATAAATTTCCGTCGTCTTGATAGGACAACGTTTTGCGAATATCATACACATATAGAAAATTCTAAAAACTCATACACTTATAAATAATCAATATCGGGTCTGACCTGGGGAGCTGCCGTGAGAGGTATGTCCACTATCATCCACATCTATCTGCTCCCTGCCTATCCGGTCTCCATTATCACCCGCATCTGAATCGGAGGGATACGGACGATCAGTCAAATCCCGGCTCACTGACGACCCAGGCCAAGAACCGGAGAAATCCATAGCACTCTCCGAGGTGGATGGGCTATCAGGGTTCTCCCTAACGATAAGAGCTGGCGCATATTTGAAAATCTCCTCCTGAGTCATCCCAGAAGAATGCTCCGATTGGCCTGCCTCATCACTATCCTCCTCCGCGGAGGTAAGAAGCTCCGGAGGGGTCATCGCCAGATCCCCTGAGATATCTGTGTCGTAGCCATCCTCCACGGGATCCTCCGCCCCAGGAATCGGGGACTCTGGAGGAGTCGTAGAGGGGTCCTCCGACGGATCCGTATCGTAGCTATCCTCCGGGGAATCCTCCGAAGGATCCGTCTCGATCGAGTAACTGGGGCCCTGCCTACTCGGCCCCGGTGACAGCCTGGGGGCCTTCTTGGCACCCCCATCCTCATCGTCGGAAGCCGTCCTCTTCATCCTTCACCAACCTACAATCACCTGCACGGAGAGGGTCAGAAATAATTTCCCAAAATACTGACGCTAACACTCTTTTCGGAGCCTTGCTGTGAACACAGCAATTCATTGGGAGGAACCATCCTAACAGTATAGCTTTATCGCACGATCTAAGATTCCAAAGAAAGGGCAACACAACATCCTAGATGTCCTGTAGCTCCTTGTTTATAGATGTGGTGCACAACACATCGATAAACAAGACTCTACTAGACACGGCCTGTAGACATTCCGAGGACAAACCGCTCTGATACCACTTTTGTCACGACCCAGCCCCGTGGGCCGCGACTGGTGCCCTTCCGGGACACCCCAAACGAACTCACACCCAGATCATCGTAATCAGACTCGACCAAACTCAACGTATAATCAGATCTCTACCGAACACTTATCCTAAGCAGTCGCCCGTACAGATCAGACAAATCACAAGTCAGAAAGAAGGCGGAATATACATCGCCAAATTTCACACACACACATCAGAAGGGTGGCGGAATGCACATCGCCCCCAAGTACATACACATACATACAAACTCAGAGGCCGACTTGGCCATAGCAGCGTACGGGCCGCTTAAGAATGCAAAACAGACTCACATGCAAACACACCGGACCCACGACCCACAATTCTGACTACAGGCCTCTAATCAAAACAGAACATATGAACATATGACGGGACAGGGCCCCGCCGTACCCACTCATCCAAATATACAGGATACAGACACAACAAAAGATATATACCAAAAGTAGGCTCCGGATCAAGGGGAGCTCTCCAACACAGCAGAATGAGTAGCCTAAACTGGAGGACCACCCGAACGAGCTTCTGTACCTGCGGGCATGAAACACAGCCCCCGAAGAAACGGGGGTCAGTACGGGAGAAGTACTGAGTATGTAAAGCAGAAGGTACAGAAATCACAAACATAGCTGGAGTCAGAAAGAACAAGCACACCAACATCGCAAACAAAGCAAACCTGTGCGGGAGGCGAACGTACAAATGCAAATCAAATCATGTATAGGGTTTAGGAACGTGGTCACCCCCCGACGCTGGTGCCACAACACATCATAACTCCAGAAGTTTTCAAATCTCCGTACAGTCTCCAGACACATCATATCACACACACATCATATCATCGGAACATATCAAATGCCATATCACATCATAACTCCATAAACGGTAACCGGCCCTATGGCGAGGCCTCGGAAACCGTAACACATCATAACTCCCGAATATATTATAGCGCGCACGATCACAAAGTCGGCCCGGGTACCGACGAACGGAGACATAGCAGACAGCACGAACAGAGTAGTGCAGAAACCATATGCATATCAAAAATAATTTGTCGGACTCAACATATAGTTTACGTATAGGCATATACTGACACCCGAAGGCTCGGAGTAGGAATCAGATTGATCAAAGTTTGCGTATAAAAGATACGAGGTTCCAAACTGTCAAATTCGCAAGAACAACTGTTCATAAGTCATTTTTCCGAAAATCTTACATCATTCAAAGTACAGAACGTACGTTAATGGCATAGGAAGTTTCAAACACATCCTTGGGTCATAAACAGACGGTTGCGGATCATAACGGACACAAACGAATCAAACAAACCGAATAAGGGGAGCCTCGGGGCCCGTGGGCCCACCTCGGGTCAAATTGAGGCGGCGGACACAAATTACAGACTTTCGGCCCCATAGAGCCATCTAGGAAAGTTTCGAAGAGTTTCGGACACAACAACACAAGTTATGGAGGTACGAACATTCTTTCCACTAAATGTGACAAAAAGGGTTCAATCGCGCTGAGTGAATAGTGCTCGAACTTGAACTTCGATTTCCAAGAGCAGGGTTATTCCCGAGATTCCGATATTAACCTAGTAGGACTAGGACATGCCAAAAGAATGATAGGTAGGCTTTACATACCTGGTTGGCGCCTTACGCTCCTCAAATCGCAATTCCCGTTTCGTCCAGAAACTGCAAATGGTCACTTTTACCAGTTACTATTCATGAGAATTAACATTTTAGTCTTTGGGCTATATTTGGCTACCGAAATTTCGGCAGCACTTCCCCTATAAATCTAACACCCCCGAGACTTAGCTCGGCTCAAAATATAACAACATCAACAGCCCAAACATCATTACACAATACGAATCACAATCAAACACACTAACTTCACAATTGCACCTTATTTCATAAGTTGGTAATCCTATTTCCAAACTTCACAATTTCAACTCATATCCACATTATTGTATTCATTCATTCAAGATTATTCCATTACATAACAAACAAGTTCCAAACCATTTACCAAGTTTTCCCAAAATCCATTACTTTCCATTTTTCATTCAACACACCAAAAGTTACGACGAACGTTCTAACTTGCGTCGTTTTATTCCAAATTCGTTATCATCAACCATAAGTCTTATTTAAGGTCTTTAGTGTCATAAATATACTATGATATGCACAAATATACCAAATGTATACGCTTTCCGATAACGTCCGAAATTATTTTCTAACACTAACTCAATTCTCTAATCGATCCTTTACAACACAAAGATCACCACAACACATTATTCAAACTAAACAAGACAAAATTCTTATGGCTTGCACCACATGGAACTCACGGCCAAACACTCCCCTTTTTCACACACACACCATGCACAAACACAACCTCATCCCACAATATTCACACTAATTCAATCACCAACACATATACATCCATTTCATATCATTAAAACATAAAAATCTTACCTTGTTCTTAAGATTCCGATTTGCCGCAAACGTCGCCCTTTCGTCAAACTAATTATACCACCACGAAGAGCACCTCGAACTCATCAATCATTCCAAAAGAGACTAGGTGATTGGATTAGAAACAAGCCACGAATTTTTTTTTTCTTTCTCTTTCTTTTTCGGCCGAGAGCACCTTCAATGGTGTTCTTGAGATTTTTTTTTTTTGATCTTGATCTTGATAATTCCAACTCATGGCTTTGTATATATCCATTACATAGAGGTCATGTGCATAGCACATGACCATTTAAATTGAGTTTGGGCCTCCACAATGGCCGGCCACTTCACTTCCTTTGGGCCTCAATTTTTGTATTCCATTTTCTTAGCCCAATTCATAAAATGTCCCGTTTTGTAATTCCCGAAACTAATTTCCGAAGTTCCAAATTTACCCTCGGCCTTCCCCGACGTCTTAACATTAATAACTCCATAACCAACATATTCATATTCACCAAAATCAAAATATTTCCTCAACACACAAGTCTTCTTTATTTCTTGATTTCCCGTTATACGAAAATACGGGACATAACAATTAGTTAGCCCAAACGACACTACTCGGAACTCAAAATGGCCATATCTTGTTCTGAAAGCTGTCTTAGGGATATCATTCTCCCTAACTCTCACTTGGTGATACCTGGACCTCAAATCAATCTTTGAAAACCATTTGGCACCTTGCAATTGATCAAATAAGTCATCGATCCTTGGAAGAGGATATTTATTCTTAACTGTTACTTTATTCAACTGTCGATAATCAATGCACATTGTCAAAGAGCCATCTTTCTTCCGGACAAACAATACAGGTGCTCCCCACGGGGATGAACTAGGCCTAATGAAGCCCTTATCCAGCAAGTCTCTCAATTGCTCCTTTAACTCTTTCAATTATGTGGGTGCCATTATATAGGGAGGAATAGATATGGGCTTAGTGTCTGGCAACACATCAATGGCAAATTCGATCTCCCACTCGGGAGGGAGGCCTGGAAGCTCTTCTGGGAATACATCTGAAAATTCATTCACCACTGGAACTGACTGAAGAGTCGGCGATTCAGCTTCTATATCTTGAACTCGCACTAAATGATAAATGCATCCTTTCGTGATCATCTTCCTTGCCTTTAGATAGGAAATAACCTACCTTTTGGTGATGCCGTATTCCCTATCAATTCTAAGACTGGTTCTCCCGGGAATTGGAAACGAACCATCTTCATTCTACAATAAACATTGGCATAACAAGAAGCCAACCAATCCATGCCCATAATGACGTCAAAATCTACCATTTCTAGCTCATGCAAATCAATCATGGTACGACGGTCACAAATCATAACTACACAATCTTTATATACTCGGCTAGCTATTACCGATTCACCCACGGGTGTAGACACCTCAAAAGGTTGGATCGACTCCGGCTCGACTATAAATCGACCCGCAATATATGGAGTAACATATGATAATGTGGAGCCCGGATCAATCAAAGCATATACATCATGAGAGAATACCGATAATATACCTGTGACCACGTCAGGAGAAGACTCAAGATCTTAGCGTCCAGCCAAAGCATAAATACGGTGTTGAGGACCGCTGGAACTAGGAGCTCTGCCTCTGCCTCTACCAGGGCCAACTGGCGCATGTGATCCTGGCCCCGTAGAGCGTACAGATGCCGAAGACCCGACTACCGAACCTGATGGCTAGGTCCTACCTCTACCATGCACTGAGGGGCAATCACGCATAATATGGCCTGATCGACCGCATGAATAGCAAACATCCGAACCCAATCGACACTGACCCCAATGCAACTTCCCATACTGGGAACATCGTGGCACAGGTGGCCTTGACTGGCCTGAATCATCTCTAAACTAAGGTCCTGAATAACTCGGACTCGGCCCTGAACGAGCAGACCTATCAATTCTCTGGCCTGAAAATCGTAGAGGTGCACTGGTCATAGAATAGCCCGAATGTCTAGGGAACTGCTGCCTGTGTCCGCCTCTGGACTCACTCATTGGGCCTGAAGATCTGGCCCTTTTCCTGTGACCCCCATCTTGTTCGCGTTCACTTCTCCGCTGTTGTAGGCTTTCCTCTAAGTTCTGAGCATGTGCCTGGATGCGTGCAATATCCATACCGTCCTGAAGGGACGCAGTCAAGGATTTATCCATCAAATGTGGCCCTAGGCCCTTTACGAATCGTTGTACCCGGTCGCCCATATCTACTACCATGGCCGAAGCATACCTAGCCAAGGAGTTAAAACGGAGGCTATACTCTAAGGCACTCATACTACCTTGCCTCAAGTTCAAGAATTTATCGGCCCTAGCTCGCCGAACTTCTGGAGGCATGTAATAACGGAGAAAAGCATCAACAAATTCTTTCCATACCGGGGGAGGTGCATTGGCTCCCCGTGAAGCCATCCATACCGTATACCACTGGATCGAGACATCTCTCAATCTATATGACGCTAGCTCTACCGACTCGGTGTCCGAAGCATGTATCAATCCGAGCGTCCGTAGCATACCATCAATAAAATTCTGGGGATCCTCCTCCGGCTTTGACCCAGAGAATTCTGGAGGGTTTAAAGTAATAAAGTCACGGGCCCTTGCACTAACAGCCCTATCACCGTACCCTGAACTGTGCCTCTGAGCCTGGGCCGCAACCAATTGAGTCAACAAGGTAATGGCCTCTTTCACATCCTAGCCCGAAGCATTTGGTGGAGGAGCTGGAGGTGCTGGAGCGGGGGCTGAGGCTCCCTCACGCTCCTCAGAAATGGGTACTGTCTGGGAGGACTGAGATTGAGCCGCACTCTGGGACTCACTTTCCTCTACTACCGGTGGCGGTGCTCTTTTAGCCCGCTTTTCTGCCACCGTCTTGCCCTTTTGGGCTGCTGTAGCCTTTTTCTTTACAGGCATTTCTGAAATACACAATACACGATTAAGGAACAAGAATTTCTTACATCATAGCTCTATCGCACGATTCTTATGAAGAAAGAAGGTCATTTATTCCTAAAATGGCCACAGCTTCTTGTTTATAAGTATGTCGCGCAACACACCCATAACCAAGACTCTACTAGACACGGCTCGTAGACACACCCTAGGACTGAACTGCTCTGATACCACTTTTGTCACGACCCGACTAAGGGGCCGCGACGAGCACCCGTTGCTAGCCCACCCGGGCACCCCTTAGCTTACTTTATTACTTACATCTAGGTGAGCCACATAATTAGACATACATTCCTTTCGTTTATCGAACTAGTCGTATAGGAGGGGAGATAATAATATCATCCTCGTAGCACTTACTTGCATTTCATAGGATTTTCCATTTCTCATACGCACTTATACACATACATCGTCATCCGTATTTCCTAATAGTACTTGTACCATACTTGTGCTCATATTTGTATACATGTCCTTATTCGTATTTATATACATAGTCTTATCACATTCATATTCATATTATATACATAGTCATTTCACATACATAGTATTTAAATAACATACCCGACCTCGTAGGATCGGTGTTTCATATACATACTTGGCCAACCAAGGCTCAAGGTTGCTCGTACCTGGCCCTACCAAGGCTTCAGGGTTATCTGTACCATCTGCAGAGGTGTGCGCGTGTTTCATAATCGTATACATACTTTATGCATATTCATTTACAAATATTCTACCCGGCGTTGTAAGCTCGGGGATTCATTATAGCCCCTCATAGGCACATATAAGTATAATAGCCCGTAGGCACCTTTAGCATCATTATTATTATCATTATCATTACTATCATCATCATTATCCCTACTACTATATCATAGGCTTACTCGTCGTACGAGGTGCGTAGTATAATCGTAGTACATATCAGGAATCGTGAGCTTATGAGCTCGGAATATCAATCATTTGAAGACAACATACTCATATAGAGGATTTAAGAGTTTGGCCAAAGAACCATGCCTTATGAAAAAAGGGTTAGCCTTACATACCTTTTCGTCGAACTATTCTACACTTGCACGTTCCCTTCCAATGCTAGCGTTTATACCTTCATTCATATCATAACAATGGCCATTAGTCATTCACATTATCCACATTATCTAGATTCCTCAATTTGCCTCTAATTCACCCACATTCATGGTCATAACACCCAACTTCGTCCATTCGTCTAAAGTGTCTAGTTCATGATCTTAATACCATTTATAAAACATTCATATCACAACACCACAACATTCATAACTCAATTCAAACTATTTCTTAAAATGTCACTATTCATCATTCATAACCCATCTTACCGTATTTTCTACAATCCACGAATTTTAATTCTCCAATACCTTAAACATCATGTAAATATCATGAATCTTACCTTAGAAGTTGTAGGAACAACCTTTAGTTGATAATACTCCACTTTGAGCCACACCCTAGTTTATCTCCATTTGGATTTCTTGTCCTTGGATGATCCTTGATGGTTTCCTTACTCTTGATTCACTTGTTTAATGTTGTTGATGACTTATAATCCTTGAAAACTTGTATAATGAATGTAGAGAGAAGTTGTAGAGAGAGAGGGTGTAATGTTGTAATGAAATGATACAAGTGTTGGTCCCTTTATTTAATGAATTACAAATCTGTGTTGAAGTGAACAGTGGTCGTAAACTGAGTTTACGACCCGTCCTTCAGTTTACGGACCGTCCATCATGGGCGTAATTAACCATTTCCAGAACCAGAAACTTGGACTGCTTGTATGGTGATTTACGACCACGGTTTACGGGCCGTATTCCAGGTCGTATTATAGCATTTCCTCGACTGGTAGAAACTTGAAGTCTTGCATGCCAATTTACGACTGTCAGTTTACGGACCGTATACCATTTTACGGTCCGTCCTAGCACTTTACAACCACTGGGCAGTTGCAAATCTACAACTTCTCACATTTCTTAGACTTCTCATTCTAATCACCCACATCCATTTGCATGCATTGCTCACCTTGTATCTCGTCTTAACTTAGCCAACTTTCTCATCTCACATCGGATACCTTTGAAATCTCGCCTAAGGTCATCAAACGTCGTTTCTTACTCATGGACATCATACACTCATACTAATCACTAGTCCATTCACTTTCATACCAACGGAAAATTTTCCGAGGTGTAACATGAAATATTCGAATGTACAAAATACGGGATACAACATCCTCCCCCCCTTTATAACATTCATCCTCGAATGTTGAATTAGTCTTATAGGGTCTTATAAATACTTCGGGGGAATTTCCTTTATAACTACCACACACAATCGACCTATCAATCAACATAACCAATTCAGAAATTTAAATTACCTGTAGATATCGGAAACAAGTGAGGATACTTCTTCTTCATCTCTTCTTCAGCTTCCCAGGTCATCTCCTTCTCTGTTATTGTTTTGCCGCAATACTTTAACAGAAGCCACATCTTTAGTACGCAGTCTTCTCACCTGACGATCTAGTATGGCTATCGGCTGCTCTTCGTAGGATAGCTCTTCTGTCACCTGAATGTCATCTATGGGAAATATTCTGGGAGGGTCACCAATACATTTGTGAAGCATCGACACATGGAAGACCGGATGCACTGCTTCTAATTCAGGTGGTAACACTAATTCATGGGTGACTTTGCCAATACTACGAACAATTTGATAAGGTCTAATATATCTTGGACTGAGCTTTCCCTTCCTGCTGAATCTTATTATACCCTCCATAGGTGACATTTTTAGGAATACCCAATCACCAACCTGGAACTCTAAGTGTCAACGTCGATTTTTCGGCCTTTAGGTATTCTTCTTTTCTCACTCCTTGTTTCCTTGCTAATGGGAAATTTCCTTGCTCATATATGGCTTACTCTTCGTGTTTATCCATTCGGTACCCCTTTCGGGCTTTCCCTCTGAATCTTACACTCTAAGTGTTTATCCAATCATCACTTTGTCGCTAATGAGCATAATGGTTGTGTTCCTTTCCAAGGCCAGTTATATCAATATCCCAAAACGTATATACGTGATATTTCCTTGCCATTTCTCATCCTTCGCAGTCCATTTACACTCATGGCAACATACCTCGAACTCTGGCCCCAGGCTAATAAATTTTCCTCCTCTGGACCTGGAAAATGTTGTGATTCCTTCTTGGCCTAATATAATATGTTCTCCCTTCCTTATTAAGGAGGTCCTTATATGCCAACAGTCTTCGGGTATCCATCGCCTTCGATAATTATCTACTGCCCTTTACTATTTTCTTAAGGTCGGGGTTCCGACATCGTATGGTAATCACACTCTTGTGTTCAATTGGAATACTCATAAAGGTATTCAATCCCGATTCCTCATTTTTCGTCTTTTCACACCTCTGTCCTCTTATGACCAATGGTTTTCCGAACCTACAAGTTAATGGGGACACCAAGATTCACCACGTCCTTTATGAAATCTTCGGTCTTCACAGGAATTCTCATTTCATGTCATGGGTTTTCTAGTCAACTATGTCAACCCATTATCCTTGTCCTTCCCTGGGTGAGTAATCGGTTTCCCATCTCCAACTTGTTAAAGAATCCTTAATACTCCCATATGATCTTCCTATTTTTCACCCTTAACCTCCCTTAGGTTTGTTCCTCTTTGTGTCCCACACTACCGTACTCTAATCCTTTCACAGACCTATCCTTCGAATTTCTACTCAAATAGTTTCATGCTTTGCCCGTCGTCTCTCTCTCTTAGAGGCTTTATACACCCATACTCCTTTCCTTTGACATTTCTGACGCATCGAAGTTCCTTACCCTCCGCGTACTCACTTTCTTTTTGTCCCGAATATCGTTGTATTAGGAACCAGTAGTGGAACCGGTATCAGTTTACCTTGTAATATCTGTACCATATCTTTCAGTTTGCCTCTTGAACTCCGTTCTATTAATGTCCTTCATACATCACAACACCGGTTGTTGGGATTCACCTACTGATCGATACAGTCATAAATGGGATATCATATGCATACATATATACTCACCACCCTCTCACTTACAGAATATTTTCAAACGCTATACAAACTCACCCTAATTCCAGAACTGTGTTGCACTTTCTTCCTCTTCACCAGTCTAGTGCTCCTCGGCCTACGCAACCTCTTTAAGGTTTCTAACCACTCCGCATACTCTAATTTCCTTTAGGTTACCCTAATTTCCCATTTGTCTCTTATATCTATGTTTATGGAACCTTTAGTGCACTTCCCAGGGGGTCACTCATCCTAAAATTTCTCTCGCCCTAGCACGCTTAACCTCGAAACCTTGTTGAATTTCGGTGCGTTAATGCTGGTATAACTGCATCCACTTCCCCGCATGACCTTTACCATGTAATCTGGGGCAAGTCGGTATCTTAACAACTTCCAAAATGTTCTCGTAACGTGTCTCTCTCCGATCTAGAGAGGGTCTTTTACCTTACTGACTATACAATTACCGTGTTAGCCTCTTAAGCCCTCAATCTTCACTTTTCATCTGTATGTATGGCTACCTCGAACGATTCTATCGATTCGGGTTTTATCCCAATTCTACTAGTAACCAGGGGGGGAATATATGATAAAATAGGGCCTGGATCTATCAATGCATATGCATTTTGGAAGAAGATTAATAGTATACCTGTAACCACGTTTGGTGACGCCTCCTGGTCCTGTCGGCTGGCTAAGGCATATATGCGGTTCAAAGGACCGCTAGAACTGGAAGCTCTGCAACGACCTCTACCGCGGCCTGCTGGTGTCGGCATACCCTGCTCCATAGGGCACATAGCTACCGAAGGGGAAGATGAACCGGCAACTGACCCAGCAGGCTGGGCTGAATCACCTGGACTACCCCTGAGTGGACACTCCCTCATAACATGGCCTTGACGACCGCAAGTAAAGCAAGCACCTATAGCAAAGCGACATTCCCCGAAATGGGGCCTACCACAACGAGAACACCGAGGCAAAGGTGGCCTCTTCTGGTTGATCCCTCTGCTGGACTGCGAACCCAAAGCCCTGGAGCTTTGACCAGCGTCTGAATATACTATGCTATCAAGTCTCTTACTAGTAAACTGTAGGGGCGCACTCCGTACTGGCTGAAAAAGATGTCTAGTATGCTGTTGAGGCTGCCCGCCTCGAAACTCCGCAGAATAACCAGCTGATCTAGCCCTCTTGGGCTAGCCCCTGTCATGATCCATTTCGGGCTGACGCCCTCTGTGTCGATCCTCCATCCTCTGTGCGTACGCCTGTACCCGAGCAATGTCCATCCCTGGCTAGGAAGCTACTGCCATGCAGTTATCAACCAGATAACGCTCCAACCCCATTACATATTGATGCATCCTATCAGTCATATCAGCTACAATAGTGGGTGCATATCTAGCCAAGAATCGAACTCTAAGTTGTACTCCCGAACACTTCTGCCCCTCTGTCTCAACTGTAGGAATCTGTCAACCCTAGCTCGCCGCACCTCGGGAGGAAGAAAGTGGCCGAGAAAGGCCTCTGTGAACTCGGCCCACACCGCTGGAGGAGCATCCTCGCCCCTAGACAACTCCCAGGACTCATACCAATTAACAGCCACATCACGCAACCGGTATGAAGCCATCTCGACAGACTCAGTCTCAGAGGCTTTGATTAGCCTCAGCGTACGCTGCATCTGTCGAATAAACTCGTGGGGATCCTCCTCAGGCTTCGACCCGTAGAACTCCGGAGCGTTACAAGTCAAGAAGTGGTGAACTCTTAAGCTGTCATGTCTATCCGCATAATCACCTCCTGGCCCAGGCCTGCGAGCCTGACCCACTACTATTCTAGTCAGCAACTGTACAACATCTCTCATAGCTCTGTCCTCCGCCCCTGGCTGAGGAGCTGGAGGCTCAGGTGCGGGGACCTCACGTACTGGCTGTCACGACCCAACCCTGTAGGCCGTGACTAGTGCCCGAGTTGGACATTCATATCACCTGTTAACTATAATGCTCTACAGCTAGCATATCGAGAACTTATTTGTATAAAAAGGCAAGACGTTATTTTGAAGCTGTCACATATATGCATGTCATAGCCACCTGTCTCCTGAGGAGTTACAATTTCCAACAACAAACATATATATATATCTACGCAAGCCGACAAGGCTGCGACTACGAATGGGTACGCCCCAAACATAAGTCATATCCATACAACGAAACAACAACTATATACAGACCCACACAAATGACCACAGACCTCTAAGAGTAGCAACGACATCACATGACGGGACAGGGCCCCGCCGTACCCTGAGAAACAGCACATACACATAGCAAAAGGACTATACCACGAAGCTAGGCTCCGGAACGAAGGAGCACTCCGAAATAGCTGAATAGATATCCTAGGCTGGCGGATCTCCGAAACGAGCGTCTGTACCTGCGGGCATGAAACGCAGCCCCCCGAAGAAAGGGGGTCAGTACGGAATATGTACTGAGTATGTAAAGCGTGGAACATAGTAAGTAGAATCATATCTGAAGTGAGTAGCATAAGACCCAGTGCAACAACTAGAAATCACAAGACTTACCTTTGAACATAAATCATACGTTTGAACTTTGCCATAGTCATCATAAGTTTTAATAATCATACCAAGGTAATCACACCATGTGTAAGTAAAATTATCATATACATGTACATATAACGTGTCCCGGCCCTCTACTAAGGGACTCGGTGAATGAGTAATCATATGCCATCCTGGCCGCCATCCCCATATCATATATCACCATATCATCATGTCATCATATATATATATATATATATATATATATATATAACGTGTCCCGTCCCTCTAGTGATGGACTCGGTGAATAATATAATAGATCTGCGCACGAAAATGTACCCTGGCCCGGGACTCAGTGAAGGCTGTAGCGGTAAGCACGAGCAGAGTAATAAGCAACCATATACATATAAAACATATTTTGAGACTCAATGTATAGTAAACTTAATATCTTTCAAACATCAGGACAATCATCACATTAAGTTCTTCCTAAATACCTTTACGAGCTATATTAAGG
Organism: Lycium barbarum; assembly: GCF_019175385.1. Taxonomy (NCBI): domain Eukaryota; kingdom Viridiplantae; phylum Streptophyta; class Magnoliopsida; order Solanales; family Solanaceae; genus Lycium; species Lycium barbarum. Next base: position 73,164,430 of record NC_083337.1, read on the forward strand.
AACGTTTAGAATTCATATACATGTGTCACCCTAGCATGTTACAACTTATGAAAGTCAGGTATGCTTATGCAATTTCTCTTAAGAGTAAGAACTCCTATACACCATATATTAGTCAATCATGTAATAGACAACGAGACCATAATTCGACTATACCAACAGTTCTAACATTAAGAATGAATAACAATCGTATGTCATGCTAAGGATTAGAGAGTTGAGTTACCCCAAGCTCGGATTATATCATACTTACTCCTAGGACATGCCAAAAGAAAGAAGGGACAACTTTACATACCTTTAGCGTTTAGTCGTTACGCAATTTGTACAAGCTGCTCAATAGTACTCTTATCCTATATTAAGATATCAAACTACGATTAGGTCACGATGGAATTCCGGACAGCCTGTACATTACTCAAAAACATCCCGACCAATATACTATACAACTCGAAATTTTCCAATTTCACCCAACCAACAACAACACATCTAGCAACAATGTTCATATAATCACAAGGAATCATATTGACGACATGTTAACTTCTATGACAGTCCACAACAACTTGAACTCCAATTTTAAACCATGCAATATCGCTACTCGTATTTATAGAAATTATAACAATCACAATCAATATTCAAGATAAGTTAGTCCCTCCTTTTTACCAAAACAGTCCATGGTTTGGACTGTTTTCCCTTCATCAACACATACCAATTCTTTTTACATCTCAACCTCATGTTTAACTACATCCTAACACAACACAAGGACATCAAGTAAATCAACATATCAATTCCATTCAACACACCTACACGGTCTCAACACAACCACAGAAAAACTTCTTACAATCTTTGTTCCTTTTCATAGGTTGATACACATTCAACTATTCTACAATATATGCAAAATAAAACCAAGCATGGCTTCACCTAAGCTCACGGCTCATCTCAAATTCAACCACAACAACAATCCAACAACAACATGCACAAACTCTACATTCAAATAATCATGCAATACATGAAAAATGATCATTCTTACCTTACAATTTACTCTTCAACCTTGGCCGAATTTCAACATTATTGCCATGCCACACCTCCTTGTTTCTTTCCAACAACTACTACACGTTCATATGCACTTGGTAAGGAGTTGAATTGATGGAGAATTTTTTTTTTATCAAACCTTGGAGTTCATTATCGGCCAGCCATGGCCTAGAGCTTCTCTCTCTATCTCTTGATTTCTCTCAACTTGTGAAGGTGAAATGGTTAGCTAGTTGAACCATGAATCATAATTTTCACTTATATATGCAGTCCACAAGTTGGACATGTGTCCCACCCAAGCTTTTAGCCAATAATATTTGGCCAACTCATGGGTGGGGCCCACACGGCCACTTATGCTTCCTTAATGATGTGATTAGGTTTTTAATCTCAGTTAATCATCCAATTTTGGTTAATTAATCCCTAATCTCCAATAATATTCCTATACCAAACGAAATCCCTAGGCAACTTGTGCATCAAACCAAAATCGGGGGGTGAAAAACCCCTACCGGGAACCCTAAAACAGTTTTTGTATTCAACTTGTCGCACTCCGCCTTACAATGTTCAATGTAAAAATAAAGGACCTAACACTGGCGGTCGAGCCGCCCCCTGACCTGGAGCTGCCGCCGCCCTAGGTTCCTCTGGAAGTGGCGTTGTCGCAGAACTCGCGGACTGGAACACAACCTCGGGCACGATCTGGGCATGGGCCTGAGTAACTCTCCTAGTCTGGCCAGTATCTCCCGCTACTGATTTGCCCTTCTGGGCAGCGGTCGCCTTCTTCGGAGGCATCACTGTAAACATAGCAATTCGTTAGAGAGGAACCATCCTAATAATACAACTCTATCGCACGATCTAAGATCGAAAGAAAGGTAACATCCTAAATGTCCTGTAGCTTCCTGTTTATAGATGTGGTGCACCACACCGATAAACAAGACTCTACTAGACACGGCCTGTAGACATTCCGAGGACAAACCGCTCTCATACCACTTTTGTCACGACCCAACCCCGTAGGCAGTGACAAGTGCCCAAGATGGACACTCGAATGTATTTACTAACTAAACTCTACTTGCGTTTAGCATATTAAGGACTTTCATACATACAGGACAATATAGCATTAAAATCGTTACTTATAATATCGCATACAAATCGGTTAGGTTATCGTAGTGTTGAGAAATGCCAAACGTGAACCATATCAACATACCGAACAAGTACGACCCATGACCCACATACATGTCTACAGGCCTCTAAGAGTAACAACCACATCATATGGCGGGACAGAGCCCCGCCGTACCCTGAAATAGTCATATGTATATGTATGTACAATACAAGGATCTGTACCAAAAGTATAGGCTCCAGAACAAGGGAGCACTTCAAAACAACAGAATGGATGTCCTAGGCTGACGGGTCACCGCAACGAACGTCTGTACCTGCGGGCATGAAACGCAGCCCCCGAAGAAAGGGGGTCAGTACGGAATATGTACTGAGTATGTAAGGCATAAAATGTAATTAGTTAGATTACAACTACAACAGAGATTTCAGGAAACACGTATGATAATCAAGAAATTGTTGTACCTGAGCATTACGAAACCAAAAACATGCGTAACATTGTCATATACCGTACCCGGCCCATTATGGGACTCGGTAGATAAAATCATGTTGTCATATCAGCATACTATCATGTCATCATGCATATATATACATATATATGTACCGTACCTGGCACTATAGTGAGGGACTCGGTGAATGAAGTCATACCGTACCCGGCCCATCATGGGACTCGGTGCCATAATCATGTCATCATATACATATACCGTACCCGGCCCGTCATGGGACTCGGTGCCATAATCATGTCATCATATACATATACCGTACCCGGCTCGTCATGGGACTCGGTGCCATAATCATGTCATCATATACATATACCGTACTGGGTCCTCTAGCGAGGGGCTCGGTGAACAATGCAGTGGAGTGCGCATGAGAACATGTCCTGGCCCGGGACTCAGTGAAAGACATATTGAGGCGTGCACGAGCAGAGTAGTGAGAAACTATATGCATATAAAACAAATTTTAAGACTCAATGGATAAGTACATAGATCGACACTTGAGGTTCATAAACACGTTTCAAGTCAATCCGAGTTAGTATAAGAAAGTTATGGAGATTTTAGTACAGAAACCTCTACGAATGTTTCAGAAGCTATCTTTGGAAAATCAAAGCAATAGTCATATCAAGTACCCTTCGAATATCGTTATGGATCAAATCAAAATAGAACTTTTGGAGCCACACACATGTATCAAGACTTAGCAAAAGTGTTTTTGGAAGTCAAGAACATTAGCCATCCTAGTGGCTCCAAGAATAGGAGTTTCTTTGAAATCATACATATACATTGTCTGTTCGTTTCACAAGGATCATGCCAAAAGAAAGAAAGGGTAAGCCTTACATACCTTGCCCGCTTCCTACGCTAATCCAACTTAAGTCTCGGCTTTCGCAAGATCTACAACAATATTAGTAGATACCAAACATTAGCTATGGATACTTAAGAGTTCAATTCTAAACTAACACTTCATCTACAGAAATTTCGGCAGCATTTCCCCTGTAATTACAACCAACCCCGAGAATTCAACTCGGCCAAATCATCAACAACAATCCCAAAAATCATGCCAACAACATCAATAATCAATTCAAAACAATCCAACCAACATACCACTTCACCTGAAACCTTCCAAATGCAACAAGAACAACAACAACACATTTCGTTCTTTCAAATTCGTGAGCTATACCAACAATTCACATGCTAGCAACATTATTTTCCATAAATACAAGAAGTGGTTTTAAAATCACATTAGCTTCTAAAATAACTCTCCAACACTTACAACTTCAACTAGAATTATTAAACTTTCATTTTCATCATAGATTCCATTACAACAACAACCAAAATACTAAGTAAAATTGATTCATTCTCTTCTACACCACACAATACCCACACGGCCACACACTATATATACACGGCCACAACATAACATCCATATTTTCATGAATTTCATCCATTTCTACATACTACAACATGCACAAATCATCTCTAACACATAGTAAAGGAGATTAAGCCTCACATTTTCTCCATACTTCTCACTTGGCATGGGTTATCAATTTGCAACAAGGAGTGGTTTAATTGCTCCAACAACTATCTCACGTTAAAGAGGACCTTCCAATTAGTAGAAATGCTAGAAGAAAATAATTTTTGATCAAATCTTTTCCAAGGTTCTTGTTTGGCTATGTATGGCCGAATGGCCCTTTTTTTTGTCTTCTCCAAGTTTCTTGAGCTTTCTCAGTGTTGAAGATGATAAATGTGATGAATTTGTCATCTTTTATGTACCCATATTAAGCTTCCATATGGGCCTTGGCCCACACCAACTTGGACGGCCACATGGCCCTTTTTGTTTCAAGACTACTATTTTTTTTGTTTTTTTTAATTCATTAAAAATTATTTTCCTAATTCCAAATTTTTCCCTTAGCCTTCCTCAATATTACCATGAACCACCTTGTGAATTTCCCTTTTTACCCCTAGCCTTTATTAATATTTCCACATCAAAATTTTCATAAACAACTTGTATATTGAACAAGCTCAAAATATATCCTTGCCCTTAACTTCTGGCAATTATCTTGAAATGTCACGACCTAACTAGGGGGCCGCGACGAGCACCCGGTGCTAGCTTACCCAGGCACCCCTTAGCTTACTTTATTACTTACATCTAGGTGAGCCACATAATTAGACATACATTCCTTTCGTTTATTGAACTAGTCCCATTGGACAAACACCTCTTCATATCATCATAGGCACTTATGCCACATTGATGTACGTGGGCCAACATGGCCGACAAAATGATATACAAAACATGGACTAACAAGGCCAGACATATCTAACCACAACACGTGACTACGAGCCTCTAAGGAGAGTATGACAAAACATATGAGCGGGACAGGACCCCGCTATGCTCATAATCATATACAGAAAAGAATAAGTACCCAAAAGCTATGGCTTCGGAAGAAAAGAAGCTCTGCTATGCAGTCTCTGAATAAGCAGCTATAGATCAAGTCTATCTCCCTGTGCACCTGCGGGCATGGCGCAGCGTCCACAAAGAAAAGGATGTCAATACGAAGAATGTACTGAGTATGTAAAGCATGATCAACATCGATATATGTATAAGCATAGTAAACAACATGTGAACTAGCATAGGAGGGGAGATAATAATATCATCGTCATAGCACTTACTTGCATTTCATAGGACTTTCCATTTCTCATACGCACTTATACACATACATCGTCATCCGTATTTCCTAATAGTACTCGTACCATACTTGTGCTCATATTTGTATACATGTCCTTATTCGTATTCATATACATAGTCTTATCACATTCATACTCATATTATATACATAGTCATTTCACATACATAGTATTTACATAATATACCCGACCTCGTTGGATTGGTGTTTCATATACATACTTGGCCAACCAAGGCTCAAGGTTGCTCATACCTGGCCCTACCAAGGCTTCAGGGTTATCCGTACCATCTGCAAAGCTGTGCGCGCTTTTCGTAATCGTATACATACTTTATACATATTCATATACATATATTCTACCCGGCGTTATAAGCTCGGGGTTTCATTATAGCCCTTCATAGGCACATATAAGTATAATAGCCCGTAGGCACCTTTAGCATCATTATTATTATCATTATCATTACTATCATCATCATTATCGTTACTTCTATATCATAGGCTTACTCGTCGTACGAGGTGCGTAGTACAATCATAGTACATATCAGGAATCCTGAGCTTATGAGCTCGGAATATCAATCATTTGAAGACAACATACTCATATAGAGGATTTAAGAGTTTGGCCAAAGAACTATGCCTTATGAAAAAAGGGTTAGCCTTACATACCTTTTCGTCGAACTATTCTACACTTGCACGTTCCCTTCCAATGCTAGCGTTTATACCTTCATTAATATCATAACAATGGCCATTAGTCATTCACATTATCCACATTATCTAGATTCCTCAATTTGCCTCTAATTCACCCACATTCATGGTCATAACACCCAACTTCGTCTATTCGTCTAAAGTGTCTAGTTCATGATCTTAATACCATTTATAACACATTCATATCACAACACAACAATATTTATAACTCAATTCAAACTATTTCTCAAAATATCACTATTCATCATTCATAACCCATCTTACCATATTTTCTACAATCCATGTATTTTAATTCTCCAATACCTTAAACATCATGCAAATATCATGAATCTTACCTTAGAAGTTGTAGGAACAAGCTTTAGTTGATAATACTCCACTTTGAGCAAAACCCTAGTTTATCTCCATTTAGATTTCTTGACCTTGGATGATCCTTGATGGTTTCCTTACTCTTGATTCACTTGTTTAATGTTGTTGATGACTTATAATCCTTGAAAACTTGTATAATGAATGTAGAGAGAAGTTGTAGAGAGAGAGGGTGTAATGTTGTAATGAAATGAAACAAGTGTTGGTCCCTTTATTTAATGAATTACAAATCTGTGTTGAAGTGAACAGTGGTCGTAAACTGAGTTTACGACCCGTCCTTCAGTTTATAGACCGTCTATCATGGGCGTATTTAACCATTTCTAGAACCAAAAACTTGGACTGCTTGTATGGTGATTTACGACCACGGTTTACGGGCTATAAATCACTTTACGATCCGTATTCTAGGTCGTATTATACCATTTCCTCGACTGGTAGAAACTTGAAGTCTTGCATGCCAATTTACGACTGCCAGTTTACGGACCGTATACCATTTTACGGTCCGTCCTAGCACTTTACGACCACTGGGCAGTTGCAAATCTGCAACTTCTCATATTTCTTAGACTTCTCATCCTAATCACCCACATCCATTTGCATGCATTGCTCACCTTGTAACTCGTCTTAACTTAGCCAACTTTCTCATCTCACATCGGATACCTTTGAAATCTCGCCTAAGGTCATCAAACGTCATTTCTTACTCATGGACATCATACACTCATACTCATCACTAGTCCATTCACTTTCATACCAACGAAAAATTTTCCGAGGTGTAACATTCTCCCTCCCTTAAGAACATTCGTCCTCGAATGTTAAAGTCTTCGGGGATTCTATAAAAATTTGGCGCTACCATTCTGCCACAACAACCCATAATATGGATGCCTCACAGGGGTACAACATAATAGCATAAAAAAAATATGGTCACACATGACCTAAAAAGCATAAAAGGAAAACATGCATACCATATGATCTTGACATCTCATCTGGGACTTCTTCCAAGGGTTGAAATAAATATGGGTATTTGGATCGCATACTTTCTTCTGCTTCCCATGTCATCTCCTCTCGTTTACTGCTTCTCCATAGAACCTTAACCGAGGCCACCTCTTTGTTTCTAAGCCTCCGTACTTGCCTGTCTAATATGGCAATGGGTACCTCTTCATAAGTCAATTTCTCTGTCACTTGCACATCATTTACTGGGACAATCTTAGTGGGATCTCCAACACATTTTCGAAGCATCGAGACATGAAATACTGGATGGACTGACTCCAATTCCGGAGGTAGATCTAACTCATAGGCTACTTTGCCTATTTTGCGCACAATCTCATATGGTCCAATATACCGGGGACTAAGCTTCCCCTTTTTGGCAAATCTCATTACGCCCTTCATTGGCGACACTTTCAAGAATACCCAATCTTTCACTTCGAACTCTATGTCCCTTCGACGATAATCCGCGTAGGACTTTTGACGACTTTGAGCCGCTAACAACCAATCTTGTATGAGCTTGACCTTCTCCATGGCTTGTTGAACCAAGTCTGGCCCTATCAACTGAGCCTCTCCTACCTCGAACCACCCGATTGGGGATCTACATTTCCGCCCATATAAAGCCTCATAAGGTGCCATTTGAATACTGGAATGATAACTGTTATTGTAAATAAACTCAATGAGTGGCAAATGGTCATCCCAATTTCCTCCAAAATCTATCATACATGCCCGTAGCATATCTTCGAGAGTCTGAATGGTGCGTTCAGCTTGTCTCAAAATCTGGTGGCGTAGACTTGCCACATCAGGGACACATAATCTGCCTCGGCATCGGAGAACTCCATCTCCTGAAATATCAAATGCTGACTCCTCTTTCTGAGGGAGTGTATCTCTGAGCTGCATTAGCATGGGATCCTCATATTGTCGCTCTTTCACTTCCGCTGCTAGCGACGAAACTGCTGAATTATAAATAGTAACTCCGCTGCTACCTGAGTCCACTACTCGGACTCCTAGGCTAGCTAACTGTTGGAGCTCACGAGCCATTTCTTTCTTTTCTGGTCTTACATCATTTAGATTTCCCATCAATCTACGGCTAAGAGCATCAGCCACAATATTTGCCTTTCCGGGGTGATACAAGATATCAACATCATAGTCTTTTAGCAACTCTAGCCATCGTCTTTGTCGCAAATTCAACTCTTTCTGCTTGAAGATATACTGAAGACTCTTATGATCTGTATAAATATCCACGTGGACGCCATATAAATAATGTCTCCATATCTTTAATGCATGGACCACCGCGGCCAATTCTAGATCATGGGTAGGATAATTCTGCTCATGTCTCCGCAATTGCCTTGAAGCATACGCAACCACTTTACCATGTTGCATCAATACACAGCCTAGCCCAACACCTGAAGCATCGCAATAAACAACATATCCTTCCAATCCCTCTGGAAGTGTTAAGACTGGGGCGGAAGTCAATCTATCTTTCAACTCTTGGAAGCTACGTTCGCAAGCGTCTGTCCATTGAAACTTTGACAATTTGTGAGTGGTGCAGAAATAGAAGAAAAACCTTCGACGAAACCCCTGTAATAACCTGCTAAGCCCAGAAAGCTACGAACCTCGGTAGGAGTCGTAGGCCTTGGCCAAGTCTTTACGACCTCAATATTTTGGCTATCCACTCGAATACCATCGGCTGCAACAATATGGCCCAGAAATGATACTAAGTTCAACCAAAACTCACATTTAGAAAACTTTGCAAACAACTCTCGAGCTCGAAGAACTCCAAGGACAATACGCAAATGATTCCCATGTTCTGCCTCGGACCTAGAATACACCAAGATGTAGTCGATAAATACTATCACAAATAAATCTATGAAGGGCCTGAATACATTGTTCATCAAATCCATAAATACTGTCGGCGCATTAGTTAGCCCAAACGATATTACTCGGAACTCAAAATGGCCATATCTTGTTCTGAAAGCTGTCTTAGGGATATCTTTCTCCCTAACTCTCACTTGGTGATACCCGGACCTCAAATCAATCTTTGAAAACCATTTGGCACATTGCAATTGATCAAATAAGTCATCGATCCTTGGAAGAGGATATTTATTCTTAACCGTTACTTTGTTCAACTGTCGATAATCAATGCACATTATCAAAGAGCCATCTTTCTTCCGGACAAACAATACAGGTGCTCCCCATGGGGATGAACAAGGCCTAATGAAGCCCTTATCCAGCAAGTCTCTCAATTGCTCCTTTAACTCTTTCAATTCTGCGGGTGCCATTCTATAGGGAGGAATAGATATGGGCTTAGTGTCTGGCAACTCATCAATGGCAAAATCGATTTCCCGCTCGGGAGGAAGGCCTGGAAGCTCTTCCGGGAATACATCCGGAAATTCATTCACCACTGGAACTGACTGAAGAGTCGGCGATTTAGCTTCTATATCTTGAACTCGCACTAGATGATAAATGCATCCTTTCGTGATCATCTTCCTTGCCTTTAGATAGGAAATAACCTACCTTTTGGTGATGCCGTATTCCCTTTCAATTCTAAGACTGGTTCTCCCGGGAATTGGAAACGAACCATCTTCATTCTAAAATTAACATTGGCATAACAAGAAGCCAACCAATCCATGCCCAGAATGACGTCAAAATCTACCATTTCTATCTCATGCAAATCAATCATGGTACGACGGTCACAAATCATAACTACACAATCTCTATATACTCGGCTAGCTATTACCGATTCACCCACGGGTGTAGACACCTCAAAAGGTTGGATCGACTCCGGCTCGACTATAAATCGACCAGCAATATATGGAGTAACATATGATAATGTGGAGCCCGAATCAATCAAAGCATATACATCATGAGAGAATACCGATAATATACCTGTGACCACGTCAGGAGAAGACTTAAGATCTTAGCGTCCAGCCAAAGCATAAATACGGTGCTGAGGACCGCTGGAACTAGGAGCTCTGCCTCTACCTCTACCAGGGCCAACTGGCGCATGTGAACCTGGCCCCGTAGGGCGTACAGATGCCGAAGACCCGGCTACCGACCCTGATGGCTGGGTCCTACCTCTACCATGCACTGAGGGGCAATCACGCATAATATGGCCTGGTCGACCGCATGAACAGCAAACATCCGAACACAATCGGCACTAAACCCAATGCAACTTCCCACACTGGGAACATCGTGGCACAGGTGGCCTTGACTGGCCTGAATCATCTCTAAACTAAGGTCCTGAATAACTCAGACTCGGCTCTGAACGAGCAGACCTATCAAATCTCTAGCCTGAAAATCGTGGAGGTGCACTGGTCATAGAATAGCCTGAATGTCTAGGGAACTGCTGCCTGTGTCCGCCTCTGGACTCACTCATTGGGCCTGAAGATCTGGCCCTTTTGCTGTGACCCCCATCCTGTTCGCGTTCATTTCTCCGCTGCTGTAGGATTTCCTCTAAGTTCTGAGCATGTGCCTGGATGCGTGCAATATCCATACCGTCCTGAAGGGACGCAGCCAAGCATTTATCCATCAAATGTGGCCCTAGGCCCTTTACGAATCGGTGTACCCTGTCGCCCATATCTGCTACCATGGCCGAAGCATACCTAGCCAAGGAGTTAAAACAGAGGCTATACTCTAAGGCACTCATACTACCTTGCCTCAAGTTCAAGAATTTATCGGCCCTAGCTCGCCGAACTTCTGGAGGCATGTAATGACGGAGAAAAGCATCAACAAATTCTTTCCATACCGGGGGAGGTGCATTGGCTCCCCGTGAAGCCATCCATACCGTATACCACTGGATCGAGACATCTCTCAATCTATATGAAGCTAGCTCTACCGAATCGGTGTCCGAAGCATGTATCAATCGGAGCGTCCGTAGCATACCATCAATAAAATTCTGGGGATCCTTCTCCGGCTTTGACCCAGAGAATTCCGGAGGGTTTAAAGTAATAAATTCACGGGCCCTTGCACTAACAGCCCTATCACCGTACCCTGAACTGTGCCTCTGAGCCTAGGCCGCAACCAATTGAGTCAACAAGGTAATGGCCCCTTTCACATCCTGGCCCGAAGCATTTGGTGGAGGAGCTGGAGGTGCTGGAGCGGGGGCTGAGACTCCCTCACGCTCCTCAGAAACGGGCACTGTCTGGGAGGACTGAGATTGAGCCGCACTCTGGGACTCACTTTCCTCTACTACCGGTAGCGGTGTTCTTTTAGCCCGCTTCTCTGCCACTGTCTTGCCCTTTTGGGCTGCTGTAGCCTTTTTCTTTACAGGCATTTCTGAAATACACAATACGCGATTAAGGAACAAGAATTTCTTACATCATAGCTCTATCGCACGATTATTATGAAGAAAGAAGGTCATTTATTCCTAAAATATCCACAGCTTCTTGTTTATAAGTGTGGCGCGCAACACACTCATAACCAAGATTGTACTAGACACGGCTCGTAGACACACCCTAGGACTGAACTGCTCTGATACCACTTTTGTCACGACCCGACTAGGGGGCCGCGACGAGCACCCGGTGCTAGCCCTCCCGGGCACCCCTTGGCATACTTTATTACTTACATCTAGGTGAGCCACATAATTAGACATACTTTCCTTTCGTTTATCGAACTAGTCCCATTGGACAAACACCTCTTCATATCATCATAGGCATTTATGCCACATCGATGTACGTGGGCCAACATGGCCGACAAAATGATATACAAAACATAGGCCAACAAGGCCAGACATATCTAACCACAACACGTGACTACGAGCCTCTAAGGAGAGTATGACAAAACATATGAGCGGGACAGGACCCCGCTATGCCCATAATCATATACACAAAAGAATAAGTACCCAAAACCTATGGCTCCGGAAGAAAAGAAGCTCTGCTATGCAGTCTCTGAATAAGCAGCTATGGATCAAGTCTATCTCCCTGTGCACCTGCGGACATGGCGCAGCGTCCACAAACAAAAGGACGTCAGTACGAAGAATGTACTGAGTATGTAAAGCATGATCAACATCGAAATATGTATAAGCATAGTAAACAACATGTGATGTAGCATAGGAGGGGAGATAATAATATCATCGTCATAGCACTTACTTGCATTTCGTAGGACTTTCCATTTCTCATACGCACTTATACACATACATCGTCATCCGTATTTCCTAATAGTACTCGTACCATAATTGTGCTCATAGTTGTATACATGTCTTTATTCGTATTCATATACATAGTCTTATCACATTCATATTCATATTATATACATAGTCATTTCACATACATAGTATTTACATAATATACCCGACCTCGTAGGATTGGTGTTTCATATACATACTTGGCCAACCAAGGCTCAAGGTTGCTCATACCTGTCCCTACCAAGGCTTCAGGGTTATCCGTACCATCTGCAAAGGTGTGCGCGCTTTTCGTAATCGTATACATACTTTATACATATTCATATATATATATTATACCCGGCGTTATAAGCTCGGGGTTTCATTATAGCCCTTCATAGGCACATATAAGTATAATAGCCCGTAGGCACCTTTAGCATCATTATTATTATCATTATCATTACTATCATCATCATTATCGTTACTTCTATATCATAGGCTTACTCGTCGTACGAGGTGCGTAGTACAATCGTAGTACATATCAGGAATCCTGAGCTTATGAGCTCGGAATATCAATCATTTGAAGACAACATACTCATATAGAGGATTTAAGAGTTTGGCCAAAGAACTATGCCTTATGAAAAAAGGGTTAGCCTTACATACCTTTTATTGAACTATTCTACACTTGCACGTTCCCTTCCAATGCTAGCGTTTATACCTTCATTAATATCATAACAATGGCCATTAGTCATTCACATTATCCACATTATCTAGATTCCTCAATTTGCCTCTAATTCACCCACATTCATGGTCATAACACCCAACTTCGTCTATTCGTCTAAAATGTCTAGTTCATGATCTTAATACCATTTATAACACATTCATATCACAACACAACAATATTTATAACTCAATTCAAACTATTTCTCAAAATATCACTATTCATCATTCATAACCCATCTTACCATATTTTCTACAATCCATGTATTTTAATTCTCCAATACCTTAAACATCATGTAAATATCATGAATCTTACCTTAGAAGTTGTAGGAACAAGCTTTAGTTGATAATACTCCACTTTGAGCAAAACCCTAGTTTATCTCCATTTAGATTTCTTGACCTTGGATGATCCTTGATGGTTTCCTTACTCTTGATTCACTTGTTTAATGTTGTTGATGACTTATAATCCTTGAAAACTTGTATAATGAATGTAGAGAGAAGTTGTAGAGAGAGAGGGTGTAATGTTGTAATGAAATGAAACAAGTGTCGACTGGTAGAAACTTGAAGTCTTGCATGCCAATTTACGACTGCCAGTTTACGGACCGTATACCATTTTACGGTCCGTCCTAGCACTTTACGACCACTGGGCAGTTGCAAATCTGCAACTTCTCATATTTCTTAGACTTCTGATTCTAATTACCCACATCCTTTTGCATGCATTGCTCACCTTGTATCTCGTCTTAACTTAGCCAACTTTCTCATCTCACATCGGATACCTTTGAAATCTCGCCTAAGGTCATCAAACGCCGTTTCTTACTCATGGACATCATACACTCATACTAATCACTAGTCCATTAACTTTCATACCAACAAAATATTTTCCGAGGTGTAACATTAAATATTTGAATGTACGAAATACGGGATATAACATCCTCCCCCCCCCCCCCCCCCCTTTAGAACATTCATCCTCGAATGTTGAATTAGTCTTATAAGGTCTTATAAATACTTCGGGGGAATTTCTTTTATAACTACCACACACAATCCACCTATCAATCAACATAACCAATTTAGAAATTTAAATTACCTGTAGATATCGGAAACAAGTGAGGATACTTCTTCTTCATCTCTTCTTCAGCTTCCCAGGTCATCTCCTTCTCTGTTATTGTTTTGCCGCAATACTTTAACAGAAGCCACATCTTTAGTACGCAGTCTTCTCACCTGACAATCTAGTAGTGCTATCGGCTGCTCTTCGTAGGATAGCTCTTCTGTCACCTGAATGTCATCTATGGGAAATATTCTTGGAGGGTCACCAATACATTTGCGAAGCATCGACACATGGAAGACCGGATGCACTGCTTCTAATTCAGGTGGTAACTCTAATTCATGGGTGACTTTGCCAATACTACAAACAATTTGATAAGGTCTAATATATCTTGGACTAAGCTTTCCCTCCATGGGTGACGTTTTCAGGAATACCCAATCGCCAACCTGGAACTCTAAGTGTCAACATCAATTTTTCGGCCTTTAAGTATTCTTCTTTTCTCACTCCTTGTTTCCTTGATAATGGACAATTTCCTTGCTCATATATGGCTTACTCTTCGTGTTTATCCATTTGGTACCCCTTTCGGGCTTTCCCTCTGAATTTTACATTCTAAGTGTTTATCCAATCATCACTTTGTCGCTAATGAGCATAATGGTTTTGTTCATTTACACTCATGGCAACATACCTCGAACGCTGGCCCTGGGCTAATAAATTTTCCTCCTCTGGACCTGGAAAATGTTGTGATTCCTTCTTGGCCTAATATAATATGTTCTCCCCTCCTTATTAAGGAGGTCCTTATATGCCAACAGTCTTCGCGTATCCATCGCCTTCGATAATTATCTACTGCCCTTTACTATCTTCTTAAGGTCGGGGTTCCGTCATCGTATGGTAATCACACTCTTGTGTTCAATTGGAATACTCATAAAGGTATTCAATCCCGATTCCTCTTTTTTCGTCTTTTCACACCTCTGTCCTCTTATGACCAATGGTTTTCCGAACTTACAAGTTAATAGGGACACCAAGATTCACCACGTCCTTTATGAAATCTTCGGTCTTCACAGGAATTCTCATTTCATGTCATGGGTTTTCTTGTCAACTATGTCAACCCATTATCCTTGTCCTTCCCTGGGTGAGTAATCGGTTTCCCATCTCCAACTTGTTAAAGAATCCTTAATACTCCCATATGATCTTCCTATTTTTCACCCTTAACCTCCCTTGGGTTTGTTCCTCTTTGTGTCCCACACTACCGTACTCTAATCCTTTCACAGACCTATGCTTCGAATTTCTACTCAAATAGTTTCATGCTTTGCCCGTCGTCTCTCTCTCTTAGATGCTTTATACACCCATACTTCTTTACTTTGACATTTCTGACGCATCGAAGTTCCTTACCCTCCGCGTACTCACTTTCTTTCTGTCCCGAATATCGTTGTATTAGGAACCAGTAGTGGAACCGGTATCAGTTTACCTTGTAATATTTGTACCATATCTTTCAGTTTGCCTCTTGAACTCTGTTCCATTAATGTCCTTCATACATCACAACACCGGTTGTTGGGATTCACCTACTGATCGATACAGTCATAAATGGGATATCATATGCATACATATATACTCACCACCCTCTCACTTACAGAATATTTTCAAACGCTATTCAAACTCACCGTAATTCCAGAACTGAGTTATACTTTCTTCCTCTTCACCAGTCTAGTCCTCCTCGGCCTACGCAACCTCTTTAAGGTTTCTAACCACTCCGCATACTCTAATTTTCATTAGGTTACCCTAATTTCCCATTTGTCTCTTATATCTATGTTTATGGAACCTTTAGTGCACATCCCAAGGGGTCACCCATCCTAAAATTTCTCTCGCCCTAGCACGCTTAACCTCAAAACCTTGTTGAATTTCGGTGTGTTAATGCTAGTATAACTGCATCCACTTCCCCGCATGACCTTTACCATGTAATCTAGGGCAAGTCGGTATCTTAACAACTTCCAAAATGTTCTCGTAACGTGTCTCTCTCCGATCTAGAGAGGGTCTTTTACCTTACTGACTATACAATTACCGTGTTAGCCTCTTAAGCCCTCAATCTTCACTTTTCATCTGTATGTATGGCTACCTCGAACGATTCTATCGTTTCGGGTTTTATCCCAATTCTACTAGTAACCATGGGGGAAATATACGATAAAATAGGGCCTGGATCTATCAATGCATATGCATTTTGGAAGAAGATTAATAGTATACCTGTAACCATGTTTGGTGACGCCTCCTAGTCCTGTCGGCTGGCTAAGGCATATATGCGGTTCGAAGGACCGCTAGAACTGGGAGCTCTGCCACGTCCTCTACCGCGGCCTACTGGTGTCGGCATACCCTGCTCCATAGGGCACATAGCTACCGAAGGGGAAGATGAACCGGCAACTTACCCAGCAGGCTGGGCTGAATCACCTGGACTACCCCTGAATGGACACTCCCTAATAACATGGCCTTGACGGCCGCAAGTAAAGCAAGTACCTGTAGCAAAGCGACATTCCCCGAAATGGGGCCTACCACAACGAGAACACCGAGGCAAAGGTGGCCTCGTCTGGCTGATCCCTCTGCTCAACTGCGAACCCGAAGCCTTGGAGCTTGGACCAGCCTCTGAATATACTGTCCTATCAAGTCTCTTACTAGTAAACTGTAGGGGCGCACTCCGTGCTGGCTGAAAAAGATGTCTAGTATGCTGTTGAGGCTGCCCGCCTCGAAACTCCCCAGAATAACCAACTGATCTAGCCCTCTTGGGCTAGCCCCTGTCATGATCCATGTCGGGCTGACGCCCTCTGTGTCGATCCTCCATCCTCTGTGCGTATGCCTGTACCCGAGCAATGTCCATCCCTGGCTAGGAAGCTACTGCCATGCAGTTATCAACCAAATAACGCTCCAACCCCATTACATATCGATGCATCCTATCAGTCATATCAGCTACAATAGTGGGTGCATATCTAGCCAAGAATCGAACTCTAAGTTGTACTCCCGAACACTTCTGCCCCTCTGTCTCAACTGTAGGAATCTGTCAACCCTAGCTCGCCGCACCGCGGGAGGAAGAAAGTGGCCGAGAAAGGCCTCTGTGAACTCGGCCCACACCGCTGGAGGAGCATCCTCGCCCCTAGACAACTCCCAGGACTCATACCAATTAACAGCCACATCACGCAACCGGTATGAAGCCATCTCGACAGACTCAGTCTCAGAGGCTTTGATTAGCCTCAGCGTACGATGCATCTGTCGAATAAACTCTTGGGGATCCTCGCCGGGCTTCGACCCGTAGAACTCCGGAGGGTTACAAGTCAAGAAGTGGCGAACTCTTAAGCTGTCATGTCTATCCGCATAATCACCTCCTAGCCCAGGCCTGCGAGCCTGCCTCGCTACTATTCTAGTCAGCAACTGTACAACATCTCTCGTTGCTCTATCCTCCGCCCCTGGCCGAGGAGCTGGAGGCTCAGGTGCGGGGACCTCAGGGACTGGCGGTGGAGCCGCCCCCTGACCTGGAGCTGCCGCCGCCCTAGGTTCTTCTGGAAGTGGCGTTGTCGCAGAACTCGCGGACTGGAGCACAACCTCGGGCACGATCTGGGCATGGGCCCGAGTAACTCTCCTAGTCTGCCCAGAATCTCCCGCTACTGATTTCCCTTCTGGGCAGCGGTCGCCTTCTTCGGAGGCATCACTGTAAACATAGCAATTCGTTAGAGAGGAACCATCATAATAATACAGCTCTATCGCACGATCTAAGATCGAAAGAAAGGTAACATCCTAAATGTCCTGTAGCTTCCTGGTTATAGATGTGGTGCACCACACACCGATAAACAAGACTCTACTAGACACGGCCTGTAGACATTCCGAGGACAAACCGCTCTGATACCATTTTTGTCACGACCCAACCCCGTAGGCAGTGACTAGTGCCCGAGATGGACACTTGAACGTATTTACTAACTAAACTCTACTTGCGTTTAGCATATTAAGGACTTTCATACATACAAGACAATATAGCATTAAAATCGTTACTTATAATATCGCATACAAATCGGTTAGGTTATCTTAGTGTAGAGAAATGCCAAACGTGAACCATATCAACATACCGAACAAGTACGACCCATGACCCACATACATGTCTACATGCCTCTAAGTGTAACAACCACATCATATGGCGGGACAGGGCCCCGCCGTACCCTGAAATAGTCATATGTATATGTATGTACAATACAAGGATCTGTACCAAAAGTATAGGCTCCAGAACAAGGGAGCACTTCAAAACAGCAGAATGGATGTCCTAGGCTGACGGGTCATCGCAACGAACGTCTGTACCTGCGGGCATGAAACGCAGCCCCCGAAGAAAGGGGGTCAGTACGGAATATGTACTGAGTATGTAAGGTATAAAATGTAATTAGTTAGATTACAACTGCAATAGAGATTTCAGGAAACAAGTATGATAATCAAGAAATTGCTGTACCTGAGCATTACGAAACCAAAAACATGCGTACCATTGTCATATACCGTACCCGGCCCATTATGGGACTCGGTAGACAAAATCATGTCGTCATATCGGCATACTATCATGTCATCATGCATATATATACATATATATGTACCGTACCTAGCACTCTAGTGAGGGACTTGGTGAATAAAGTCATACCGTACCCGACCCATCATGGGACTCGGTGCCATAATCATGTCATCATATACATATACCGTACCCGGCCCGTCATGGGACTCGGTGCCATAATCATGTCATCATATACATATACCGTACCTGGCCCGTCATGGGACTCGGTGCCATAATCATGTCATCATATACATATACCGTACTCGGCCCTCTAGCGAGGGGCTCGGTGAACAATGCAGTGGAGTGCGCATGAGAACATGTCCTAGCCCGGGACTCAGTGAAAGACATATTGAGGCGTGCACGAGCAGAGTAGTGAGAAACTATATGCATATAAAACAAATTTTAAGACTCGATGGATAAGTACATAGATCGCCACTTGAGGTTCATAAACACGTTTCAAGTCAATCTGAGTTAGTATAAGAAAGTTATGGAGATTTTAGTACAGAAACCTCTACGAATGTTTCAGAAGCTATCTTTGGAAAATCAAAGCAATAGTCATATCAAGTACCCTTCGAATATCGTTATGGATCAAATCAAAATAGATCTTTTGGAGCCACGCACATGTATCAAGACTTAGCAAAAGAGTTTTCGGAAGTCAAGAACATTAGCCATCCTAGTGGCTCCAAGAATAGGAGTTTCTTTGAAATCATACATATGCATTGTCTGTTCGTTTCACAAGGATCATGCCAAAAGAAAGAAAGGGTAAGCCTTACATACCTTGCCCGCTTCCTACGCTAATCCAACTTAAGTCTCGGCTTTCGCAAGATCTACAACAATATTAGTAGATACCAAACATTAGCTATGGATACTTAAGAGTTCCATTCTAAACTAACACTTCATCTACAGAAATTTCGGCAGCATTTCCCCTGTAATTACAACCAACCCCGAGAATTCAACTCGGCCAAATCATCAACAGCAATCCCAACAATCATGCCAACAACATAATAATCAATTCAAAACAATCCAACCAACATACCACTTCACCCGAAACCTTCCAAATGCAACAAGAACAACAACAACACATCTCCTTCTTTCAAATTCATGAGCTATACCAACAATTCACATGCTAGCAACATTATTTTCCATAAATACAAGAAGTGGTTTTAAAATCACATTAGCTTCTAAAACAACTCTCCAACACTTACAACTTTAACTAGAATTATTAAACTTTCATTTTCATCATAGATTCCATTACAACAACAACCAAAATACTAAGTACAATTGATTCATTCTCTTCTACACCACACAATACCCACACGGCCACACACTACATATACACGGCCACAACATAACATCCATATTTTCATGAATTTCATCCATTTCTACATACTACAACAAGCACAAATCATCTCTAACACATAGTAAAGGAGATTAAGCCTCACCTTTTCACCACACTTCTCACTTGGCTAGGGTTATGAATTTGCAACAAAGAGTGGTTTAATTGCTCCAACAACTATCTCACATTAAAGAGGACCTTCCAATTAGTAGAAATGCTAGAAGAAAATAATTTTTGATCAAATCTTTTCCAAGGTTCTTGTTTGGCTATGTATGGTCGAATGGACCTTTTTTTTTTTTTTTTTTTGTCTTCTCCAAGTTTCTTGAGCTTTTTAAGTGTTGAAGATGATAAATGTGATGAATTTGTCATCTTTTATGTACCCATATTAAGCTTCCATGTGGGCCTTGGCCCACACCAACTTGGACGGCCACATGGCCCTTTTTGTTTCAAGACTACTATTTTTTTTTTGTTTGTTGTAATTCATGAAAAATTATTTTCCTAATTCCAAATTTTGCCCTTAGCCTTCCTCAATATTACCATGAACCACCTTGCGAATTTCCCTTTTTACCCCTTGCCTTTCTTAATATTTTCACATCAAAAGTTTCATAAATAACTTGTATATTAAACAAGCTCAAAATATAGCCTTGCCCTTAACTTCTCGCAATTATCTTGAAATATCCGAATGTACAAAATGCGGGATATAACAAAGAGATCGCATTTGATGATCGTAATCGAGACTAGAAGATGATAGACGTAAAGAAAGTAGTTTGACGAAGGAAGTAAGGGATATGTTATGTATCAGGTAGGAATTATGGACGATGAGCCAATGAGGGCATAATGATGTCTTGGAGACAAGTAATAACGTCCCTTAGATTGGTATTGAGGTGCTAAACAAGTGTTAAGAAGGTTCCATAAGGATCAGAGATCAAACGAGCCGACAAAAAAATGAAATCGCTTCAATTGGCATTATACGGCTAAACATACGGTCCGTATAAATTATACTGGCCGTATATTGGACCGTATAATTGGCCAAGAGGAGGATGACATTCTGGACCAAACATACGGCCATATAAATAGTACGGACCGTATGTTGGTCCGTATAACATGGTCGGGCCAGATTTCAAGTTTAAGTATAAGGACCCTTTTTCATTTCATTTTCATTCCATTCTCACCCCACACTTCAAGAAACATCTAGAACCCTCTCTACTCTTCAACTACAAGAATTCAAAGGAAATTAGTGGTCAACTACATGAAACCCACGAAATCAAGTGTAAGAATGACACTAAAGTTCATCCAAATCAAGAAAACCCAAAGGAAGTGAAGTAGGGTTTTGATGCTAGAGGAGTGATTCCGTTCAAGACTTGTTCAACCATCATCTAAGGTAAATTTCGTGACTAAACCATGTTGTTTAAAGTATTGGGAGGTTAAGATACTTGAATTTTAGCAAGACATAGGAAATGGGTCATTAATGAGTGGATAGTGTCATGGCTGAATGATAGTTGGATTGAATCATGAATGTTGGTGTGTTGTGATTATGAATACGTTATAAATGAAATTTAGGCCATAAAATAAGTATTCTATATGAGGAGACGCAATAGTAAGGTATAACCATAAATGTGGAGAAATTGAAAAGAAATGGTGGATTGTGGGTAATATATATGAATGATGATTGTTAATTGTAATATTGTGAATGTTGTTGTGAGAGTTTGGGAGTTGATATAGACTATGGGAAAATTAGTATAAACAAAGGAAGTGCTGCCCAATTTTCCTTAGCTTTAGAAAGCCCGTTCTTATAATTGCATAGCTAATGACGATATAAATTCTCATGAAGGTAGAACGTGTGAATTAAAGAATAACAAACAAGCGATAGATTAGTTAAACGTCAAAGGTATGTAAGGCTCTTTCCATGATCCTCCTATATGATGGAACTCATGAGTCCTTACATATACTAAATTACATACGAGCATGATAATGATGATAATGAGCTAAAGTATCGAATTCTGATGGTTCATGATACAACGCTAATGATGTCGTTATTGTTACCACTCACCTTATGCACTATTTCCTTCGAGGTGAGGCATGATACTCATGAATGTTCATAATATAATCGGGGGTTACGACCTTACGTCACCCCGACATAGCTATAATTTCCTTCAAAGTGTAATGCATGCTCCTAACGCTAAATCTGAAATGATGCTAAGTCATGACATGTTTATAAGATGATCAATAAAGCTAGCTTATAATATGCCTATGTTATGTATGAAAATGCCAAGATATGATAATATTATGATACATTCATGAAATGTGCAATAGTGATGGGTTATGATTGATTATGTGATGATGAAATTCCACCGCGCCAGAATGGCCGGGTTTGTCATCGCTAAGGCAGACTGCATATGGTTCCATCGTGCCTAGATGGTAGGGCATGTCACCACTAAGGCGGGCTGCGATGTTACACCTAGCCTAGAGGGCCGGGCATGATCACTATTAGTGGGCGGTATACGATAGTTACCCGGACGCGGGATAACGATGAGAATTGTGATGTGACGAGATATGTGATGTGATGACATATGTACTATGATTGTGTAAAATAGGATATATGTACGAGATGTATTTGCTTATGACACTCTTGCAGGTTATATCTTTCTCTTATGGCTCACGATCCTCCTATTATATTTATTTCATTCTTGTCTTACATACTCAGTACAATATTCGTACTGACGTCCATTTTCTTTGGATGCTGTGTTCATGCTCGCAGGTAGACAGGGAGGCGAGCTTGAGCCAGATTCGTAGTAGCTGTCAGCCGATTGAAAGCACTCCTTTGTTCCGGAGGTGCTTGATTATTCTTTTGTGTACATTCATGTATATGTATTTTTAGGTATGACAGGGTCTTGTCCCGTCTTCATGTTTAGCACTCCAGTAGAGGCTCGTAGATGCGCAGTGTGGGTTAGATGGTCTCACGATTTATTACTATGTGTATATATATTATTTTGATAGCCGAGAGGCTTATGCATATTAAAGTATTTTATGTTCTCAAATGAAAAGATGATTTTCTTATGTCTTGAGTATAAATTGATAAAAGAACATTAAATGAGTAAGACGAGTAGTAGAGCGAGTGGTGCTCGGCGGCTAGCCCCGGGTACCCGTCGCAGCCCCTAGCTAGGTCGTGACAAAAGTGGTATCAGAGCAGTTCCGTCCTAGGAAATGTCTACAAGTCGTGTCTAGTAGAGTCTTGTTTATGGTGTGTTGCGCGCCACATCAATAAACAAGAGGCTACAGGGCATTTAGGAAAAATGACCATCTTTCTTCTTATGAGATTGTGCGGTAGAGCCATGTATAAGATTTTATCCTTCCTAATAGTGTGTTATGATTTCAGAATGCCACCAAAGGGAAAGGCTACAGCCGCCCAGAAAGGAAAGACTACGGCAAAGAGGCGGGTAGAAAGAGAGCCTCCGATGAATATAGAAGAAGGCGAATCACATAATGAGGCCTTGTCTAATAGTTCTTCTACCCCGCCTAATATGGAAGAACAAGGAGGAGCTCCAACTCCAATTCCTCCACCGGTTGCTTCGGGTCAACAAGTGACCGAGGCCATCTATTTATTGACACAATTAGTCGCCGCGCAGGCACAACGACAAAATGCGAGTTCAAGTAATTGGGCAGCAAGTACCAAAGCCCGTGATTTTATGAGTTTAAATCCTCCGGAGTTTTTCGGGTCAAAGCCGGATGAAGACCCGCAAGGTTTCATAGATGAGGTGTTGAGGACATTAAAGATTGTCCATGCCTCCAAAACTGAATCCGTGGAGTTGGCATCTTATAGACTCCGGGATGTGGCAGTTTTATGGTACAACAACTGGGTATTATCAAGAGGAGAGAATGCGCCTTCTCCGGTTTGGCAAGAATTCGTGGATGCATTTATTCATCACTATTTTCCACCCGAGGTCCGACGAGATAGAGCGGATAGATTTCTACATCTGTGGCAAGGAAATATGAGTGCCCGGGAGTATAGCATGCAATTTAATTCCTTGGCTAGATATGCCCCGACTATGGTGGCCGACATGGGAGATCGTGTACATATATTTGTGAGTGTCTTGGGGCCATATTTGTTCAAGGATTGCTTGACGGCCTCTTTGCAAGAAGGGATGGATATTTCCCTAAAACAAGCCCATGCCCAGAACTTAGAGGGACGATAACAACCACAAAGGGGTGATCACGGCAGTGATAGAAGACAAAGAAAAAGGGCTAGATCTATGGGCACAGGCAGTGATTATAGAGGGGGATCGAGGCAGACTTATTCCAGACATTCAGGTCAGTCAGTGACTAGTGCGACTCCACGATTCGCGGATAGGGGATTTGATCACTCTTTTTCTTCAAGACAGGGTCAGAGTTCGAGAGCTTCGGGTTCTCAGTTTGGGGTGATTACAGTCAGAGGAGACCACCAGTTCCACGATGTAGTCGGTGCCGGAAATTGCACTCAGGGCCCTATCGTCAGGACACGGATGCTTGTTATGTTTGTGGACAAACTGGGCATTTGATGCGAGATTGTCCCTCGCGGTATGGTAGAGGTGGGGTTCAGCCCACAGGCTCAACAGCTGGTTCTTCATCAGTATGCCCGGTAGGGCAGACTTCTCAGATGTCAGCAGGTCGAGGTAGAGGCAGAGGGGCAGCATCTACTTCAGGTGCTGCTCAGCCCCGTGTTTATGCTTTAGCTGGACGACAGGATCTCGAGTCCTCTCCGAATGTGGTTATAGGTATATTGTCTATATTCTCCTGTAATGTGTATGCATTGATAGATCTGGGTTCTACATTCTCTTATATTACTCCATATGTTGCTGGTTGTATTGGGGTGAAACTTGAGCCAATCAAACCTTTTGAGGTGTCTACTCCGGTTGGTGATTCCATGATAGCAAGACAAGTGTATAAAAATTGTGTAGGGGTGATATGTGATCGCCAGACCACAACTGATTTGATTGAGTTGAAGATGTTAGATTTCGATGTAATTATGGGTATGGATTAGTTGGCCTCGTGCTATGCTAATGTTGATTGCCGATTGAAAGTGGTTCGATTCCAATTTTCGGGAGAGCCCGTGCTTGAATGGCAAGGTAATACAGCATCTCCGAAAGGCAGGTTTATTTCCTACCTTAAGGCAAGAAAGATGATAGACAAGGGCTATATTTATCATCTAGTTCGGGTTCATGATAGTCAAAGCCGCCAACTTTCCAATCCGTTCCGGTAGTGAATGAATTCCCGAATGTATTTCCAGACGAACTTCCAGGTCTTCCTCCAGAAAGAGAGATTGACTTCGCCATTGATGTGTTGCCGGACACCAAGCCTATTTCTATTCCTCCCTATCGAATGACTCCGGCAGAATTAAAAGAGCTAAAGACACAGTTTGAAAGACTTGCTTGAAAAGGGCTTAATTAGACCCAGTTCATCACCGTGGGGAGCACCAGTCTTGTTCTGGAGGAAGAAAGACGGATCTCTACGAATATGTATCGACTACAGGTAATTGAACAAAGTGACAATAAAGAACAAATATCCTCTTCCAACGATTGATGACTTATTCGATAAATTGCAAGGAGCCAAGTGGTTTTCTAAAATAGGTTTGAGGTCAGGTTACCATCAAGTGAGAGTTAGAGAAGCGGATATTCCCAAAACAGCCTTCAGAACGAGATTTGGCCACTATGAATTCTGAGTTATGTCGTTTGGGTTGACTAATGCTCCGGCCGTGTTTATGAATTTGATGAATAATGTATTCAGGCCTCTCTTGGACTTATTTATGATAGTATTTATTGATGATATTCTGGTGTATTCTCGCACGGAATCAGAACATGCAGATCATTTGCGAATTGTTCTTGGCATTCTTCGAGCCCGAGAATTGTATGCAAAATTTTCAAAGTGCGAGTTCTGGCTAAATTCTGTAACATTTTTGGGTCATGTTATTTCAGATGATGGCATTCGAGTCGACACTCAGAAGATTGAAGCTGTGAAGACTTGGCCAAGGCCTACGATGCCTACAGAAGTTCGTAGTTTTCTAGGTTTGGCAAGTTATTATAAAAGATTCGTAGAGGGCTTTTCATCTATTTCAGCCCCATTGACGAAGCTAACCCAGAAGTCAGCCAAATTTCAATGGAATGATGCTTGTGAACGTAGCTTCTAAGAGTTGAAAGACAGATTGACCTCAGCTCCGGTCCTAATACTTCCAGAAGGGTCAGATGGCTATGTTGTGTATGGTGACGCTTCCGGTGTCGGATTAGGATGCGTATTGATGCAGCATGGTAAAGTTATTGCATATGCTTCAAGACAATTACGGAAATATGAAAAGAATTTTCCAACTCACGATCTCGAATTAGCTGCGGTTATTCATGCCTTGAAAATATGGAGGAATTATTTTTATGGTGTGCATGTTGATATTTATAGAGATCACAAAAGTCTTCAATACATTTTCAAGAAAAAGGTGTTGAACCTGCGGCAGAGGCGGTGGTTAGAGTTGTTAAAATATTATGATTTGAACATTTTGTACCACCCCGGAAAAGCGAATGTAGTAGCCGATGCGCTTAGCCACCGATCAATAGGCAGTTTATGTGAAGTCCCTCCGGAAAAGAAAGAGATAGTTCATGAGCTCCGCCAACTAGCTAATCTTGGCGTACGTGTAATCGATTCGGGTAATGTAGGGATTAGTATCAATGATCCCTCAATTTCGTCCTTGGACATGGAAGTGAAAGAACGGCATTATGAAGATCCTCAATTATGTTGTTTCAGAGACACATCTTATGGAAAGGAGAAGTCTTCGTTTGAAGTTTCTACGGATGGAATTCTTAGATATCGAGGCAAGCTATGTGTGCCGAATGTAGTGAAATTGCGCCAACGAATTCTAGAAGAAGCACATTGTTCTCGGTATTCTATTCACCCAGGTGCAACCAAAATGTATCATGATCTCAAGATGGTGTATTGGTGGGATGGCATGAAGAGAGATATAGCGGAATTTGTAGCACAGTGTCCAAATTGCCAACAGGTAAAGATTGAACATCAAAAACCAGGAGGCTTATTGCAAGCAATGGAAATTCCTACTTGGAAATGGGAAACAATTAACATGGATTTCATTGTGGGATTACCTCATTCCCGTGGCAAATATGATTCTATATGGGTGATCGTGGATAGATTGACGAAAGCAGCCCATTTCCTCCCAGTTAGGACTTCGTACGCAGCTGAAGATTATGCGAGGTTATATCTCAAGGAAATTGTTCGACTTCATGATATTCCATTATCTATTATTACAGATAGAAGAGCACAGTTTACAGCCAAGTTTTGGAAGTCCTTCCAAGAAGGTATAGGCACTCAAGTGAAGCTTAGCACGATATTTCATCCGCAGACCGATGGACAAGCCGAGCGTACTATTTAGACCATGGAAGATATGCTACGAGCATTGTGCTGGATTTCGGTGGAAGTTGGGACGATCATTTGCCGCTAATCGAGTTTGCGTATAACAATAGCTACCATACCAGTATTCAAATGGCTCCATATGAAGGTTTGTAAGGAAGGAAATGTAGATCTCTAATCAGATGGTTCGAAATAGGAGAAGCACAACTAGTAGGCACTGAATTGATTCAGCAAGCGGTGGAAAAGGTTAAGGTGATCCGTGTCACGACCCAACCCCGTAGGCCGTGACTAGTGCCCGAGATGGACACTCGTACATATTTACTAGCCAAAATCTACTTGTGTTTAGCATATTAAGGACTTTCATGCATACTGGACAACATATCATGTAAATCGTTACTTATAATATCGCACACAAACCGGTCAGGTTATCATAGTGTAGGGAAATGCCAAACGTGAACCATACTAACATACCGAATAAGTACGACCCATGACCCACATACATGTCTACAGGCCTCTAAGAGTAACAACAACATCATATGGCGGGACAGGGCCCCGCCGTACCCTGAAACAGTCATATATATATGTACAATAGAAGGATCTGTACCAAAAGTATGGGCTCCGGAACAAGGGAGCACTCCAAAGTAGCAGGATAGATGTCCTAAGCTGGCGGGTCACCCGCGTGAGCGTCTGTACCTGCGGGCATGAAACGCAGCCCCCGGAAGAAAAGGGGGTCAGTACGGAATATGTACTGAATATATAAGGCATGAAATACAGTAAAGAGGATCATAACTAAGATGGAGGTTTACCAGAAATAATTATGACTGAAAAAAAAACATCAATACACTTGCCTTTTGAATTGAAAATCATGCATGTCATCATCATATATCATATATACATATAACGTGCCCCGGCCCTCTAGTGAGGGACGCGGTGAATAAAATCATGTATGTCAATATCATGTATCATATATGCATGTAACGTGCCCCGGCCCTCTAGTGAGGGACGCGGTGAATAGAGTCATCAAATGCCTTTCTGGCCGCCACCCCATCATCATATCATCATGTCATCAAATCATATATATATATATATATATATATATATATATATATATATATATATATATATATATATATATAACGTGCCCCGGCCCTCTAGTGAGGGATGCGGTGAACAATGCAGTGGAGTACGCACGAGAACATGCCCTGGCCCGGGACGCAGTGAAGGACATATTGAGGCATGCACGAGCAGAGTAGTGAGAAACCATATGCACATAAATAAATTTGCAAGACTCGATAGATAAGTACATAAACCGATACTTAAAAGATCGTAAACACGTTTCGGGTCAATCCGAGTTTGCATAAGAATGTTATGACCATCATTTACTACAGAACCTTGTACGAACGTTTTAAAGCAATCCGAGACCGTCTGCGAAAGTTAGAGACATTAGCACTTGTAGAACTCTTTAAAATCAAGAACTCTTTATGCTTTGCTCGTTATGCAATCATACAATAAGCTCGACTATATTAAGTATACTCATAGCAAGAAATGAATAAGAATCGTAAACAAGCTCGGAATAAAAGAGTAGAGTTACCCTAAGGTACGTGTCATACCTTACTTGGCTCTAGGACATGCCAAAAGAAAGAAAGGGTAAGCCTTACATACCTTGCTCGCTTCCTACGCTAATCCAACTTAGGTCTCGGCTTTTGCAAGATCTACAACAATATTAGTAGATATCCAACATTAGCTATAGACACTTGAAAATCCAATCCTAAACTAACACTTCATTTACGAAAATTTTGGCAGCATTTCCACTGTAATTACAACCAACCCCGAGAATTCAACTCGGACAAATCATCAACAACAATCCCAACAATCATGCCAACAACATGAACAATCAATTCAAAACGCATTCTAACGTTAGTAACACTTTTCTACATAATTCGACAACGTCCCATTTACATTCAAATCGACCATATACAGTCAAGCTAACACCAATGATCTCACATTCAAGTGTTAATTCGAAATCATTCTAACATGATTCAAGAACACTTCAAACAATTCACACAATATTCAAAACAACCCAACCAACATACCACTTCACCCGAAACCTTCCAAATTCAACAAGAACAATAACAACACATTTCCTTCTTTCAAAATCATGAACTACACCAACAATTCTCACATTAACGACATTATCCTCATGAATTCAAGAAACCACATTATAATCGCATTGGCTTCTAAAACAGCCCACACGGTTACCACATCAACTTGAGCCATTAAATTTTCATTTTTATCATAGAATCAACAACAACAACAACCAAAAAAAATACTAAGTAAAATTAGTTCATCACTTTTTCACAAAACAACCACCCACACGGCTACAACCCAACACACATATTTTCGCGAATTTCATCCACTTATACACTCTACAACATATACAAACCATCCATAACATATGAAAAAAAGATTAAACCTTACCTTTTCCACTTATCTTCTTACTTGGCTAAGGTTGATCCTTGCAAGAATGAATGGTTTACTTGCCCCAACAACTATTCCACGTTCAAGAGGACCTTCCAATTGGTTGGATTGCTAGAAGAAAATAATTTTTTTTGATCAATTTTTCAAGGGGTCAATTTTGGCTTGCCATGGCCGAATGACCTTCTTCTTCTTTTTTTTCTCCAAGTCTCTCCAAGCTTCTAAGGTGAAAGATCATAAATATGACTAATTGGTCATCCTTTATGTACATATATTAAGCTTCCATGTGGGCCATGGCCCACACCACCTTGGACGGCCACTTGGCCCTTTTTGCTTCATGAATATAAGTTTTCCATAATTCACTTTTAACCCCAAATTTTCCTTAATATTCCATACTAATAATACTTACAAGCAACTTGTGCATTAAAACCAAACCAGAAAATAGCCTCGTCCTAAACTTATCGCGGTTAGCTCGAAATGTCCAAATGTACAAAATACGGGATATAACAAGATCGATTATTGACAGCCCAAAGTCGCCAAAAGTCTTATGCAGACAATTGCCGACGAGACTTGGAATTTCAAGATGCTGATTGGGTATTTTTGAAAGTATCGCCAGTGAAAGGGGTAATGAGATTTGGTAAGAAAGGGAAGCTAAGTCCTTGATACATTGGACTCTATAGAATTATCCGCAAGGTGGGTCATGTAGCCTATGAATTGGACTTACCTTCGGAGCTTGAATCAGTTCATCCAGTCTTCCACGTTTCAATGCTCCGCAAGTGTGTTGGAGTTCCCACAAATATTGTCACGACCCAACCCCGTAGGCCGTGACTAGTACCCGATCTGGGCACCCAAACACATCTATCCAATGCTATCTCAACTGTTATCAAACACATTCAAGTATAAAGCAGAAGCCGTCAAGGATATATTTCAAATTTAGATAATTTCCAGAAAAGTTTTGGCAGAGTTTCCTTTGTTTTACAGACCATCCAAAATAACCCTGCGCACAGAAAATACCAACAAAGGCCACACCGGCCAACAAAGCAACATATAAACATATGCGGATCGCCCCAAACACAACATATACACACATCCGTACAGAAAGACCTTAACCCACAAACATATCTACAGGCCTCTAACAGACATACAGAGTCGTATGACGGGACAGGGCCCCGCCGTACCCGGAGTTGCCATACATACAGAATATACAGAAGACAGAAGATATATACCAAAAGTACACGCTCCGGACCAAAGGAGCTCTTCAAAGTAGCAGAATCTGAGCCCTAGACTGGCGGCGTATCTTCAGGTGCGTCTGTACCTGCGGGCATGTAACGCAGCCCCCGAAGAACCGGGGGTCAGTACGAAAAATGTACCGAGTATGTAAAGCAGAAACATAACAAGCATAATCATAGTCTGAACCAGAAGTACAGAGTTATAGCGGATAGGACCATAAGTGAAACGGACGGACAGAATCATAATCCATACGGACAACGAGAATCATAAGTCATACAGACAGACAGGATCAGAATCCATACGGACAGACAGAATCATACATAGGGTACAGGAACGTGGTCGCCACTCCTGCCTTTGGCGCCACAGCACATCGTATTTCAAATGATTTCATATCTTCGAACATCTCCATCACATAACACATCATATCATAACCACGGTAACCCCGGGGACAGATCACACGCTAGGAAACCGGACACATCATACTTCGTAATTCATATACACGGTAACCGGGGACGAACATATACCACAGTACCCCGGAACCGGACACATCCTACTTCGGGATTCATACATGGGACCCGGCCCCCGACAAAGGGACTCGGCGGTCCATCCGCACGATATAAACTGGCCCGGGATCCGGTGAAAGGAAGCTTTGAGACATCCACGAACAGATTAATGAGAAACCACATACATACAGATCGTTATACCGACTCAATCAAACTGAAGTAGGCCAAGTGGCAAGTCAAATCAGAGTATTCAGATAGCGTTCATAATATGCGTCTATATCCTGCTTGGGAAGGCACGACGGATTATTACCAGAATCAGATTTTCAGATGTCAAAGCCATTTTGTAAAATTTATATAAAAAAAATAGTCATATCGTGATCAGAATAATAGTTCCGATGTTGTTTATGAAAAACGGACAGAAATAAGACAATTTAGGTCATACAATAGGTATCGGGGCTCCGTGGGCCCACCTCGGACCAACTCGAGGCGACATGCGTAAATTACTGATAATAGACCTTATGAGGTCATCCATAATCGTGTGGAAGTATTCCGACTCCGTTTAGGAAGGTTTCATGCAAAAGCTCACTTTAGGGACAAGTTATAAGAAAAGTGATTCAATCTTACTGAAGGAATTGGAGCGGATTTCCATCTCGAATTCCGAGGAACGGAGTCGTATTTAAGGCTCGCGGCCGAGCGTATTATGTTCAGAACATGCCTAAGAACGAAGGGGTAGGCTTTACATACCTCAATTGCGCCTTATGCTCGCTTAGCTTCGATTCCAATTTCGTCCAGAATCTACAAATGGTCAAGTTTACCAATTGTCAAATTCAAACCTTAAGACTCCAAGTTTATTATATATTTGCCTACCGAAATTTCGGCAGCATTTCCCCTATACATATAACACCCCCGAGACTTAGCTCGGCTTAATATATCAACACAGCAACGCAACAATCCATCAACAACACACAAGTACTACAAAATATACAATATGGCATAACTAGCCATCTTTCCGACATAACACAATATCTTTCATTCCGACCTTACATTTCCAAATCAATCTTACCATTTTCATATTCATCACTCATCAAGATCACTACAACATGATTCAAAGGCATATCCTATCGTTTTCACCAAATATACATAAAGTATACACAATATACAAGTTTCCTACCAAAGGCATAATTCACCCACAACTTCCAATCTTTTAGCAAACATATTCATGACATATTTCTATCTTCCAACTTCATCAATGACAATCCTAATTTGCCTCTTACTACTTTCATTTCCATATTTACATAAGTTACAATAAATTTGCGTAATTCCTACAACAACTTAATAACCATTTTTCCATGACAACAAAAACTATTATCTTTTCATTCACTTCACCATAACACACTTAACATACTAACAAAATTTAATTCACTTCCATTTCAATCCTTGCATCTCACGGCCACATACTATTTTTTTTCCAACTTTCACTAATTCATTCAACTTTCATTTCTAATACAATTTCTACCATAATCACAACTAGATTCCAACATGAATATGCATACACACGGCCAACTTCCAAACAACATACCCACTTTACAAACTTCCATATTTTCATACACTCTACTCAATTCTACATATTACAACATAAACCAAACTTCATAACACAAGAAAATGAATTAATTCATACCTTTTCCTCAAGTTCTTCACTAGCCACCAAAGTCACCTTTTGGCCAAAATAATTATACCAAGTTGTAGAGAATCTTGAGCTTGGTAATAATCCCACAAGAATTGAATTTTCGAACCAAAGGAATTGGCTCCAAGAATTTTTTTCTTTCTTTTTCACTTCTCTCTTTCTCTTACCCGAAACCTCTTCTCTTTTTTTTTTTTGTTTGTTCTTGTTGTCTCTTGAAGTTTCTATGGATATAGATGACCATATATAATATCACATGGAATTTAATCCCATGGGCTTGGGCTAAGTGTACATGGCCGGTTGGGCCTCCACCTTTTGGGCCTCATTTTCTTATTAATTTTTGTGAGCCCAAATTGTTGGCTAAATTTTTGTAATTCATGAAGCAAGTTTCCAAAATTCCAACTTTGCCCTTGGCCTCCTTTCGTAATTCCACACCAATGCATTCATAGCCGACACATTCATACCAAGTAAGGCCCAAATATGGCCTTTTTCATTACAAGTCCAGTTATCTCAAATTTTTCGAATATGCAAAAATGCCGGATGTAACAAATATTGTCCCGATAGATAATGTTCAAGTGACAGAAAAGCTAACCTATGAAGAAGTGCCTATTGCTATCCTAGACAGGCAAGTGCGAAGACTTCGAAATAAAGAGGTAGCATCAATCAAAGTCTTATGGCGAAACAACAATCGGGAAGAAATGACTTGGGAAGCAGAAGAGAAGATGAAGTCCAAGTACCAGCATTTATTTCAACCCCCAGGACAGATTCAAGATGAAACGCCAACGATATAAGGTATGTATGCTTACTTCTCATGCTTTTGGTTGTGTGTGGCCATATATATGTTGATATTGAAATGTATCCCTGTAAGGCGATGATATTATGGGTTGTTGTGACAGGTTGGTAGTGCCACATTACAGGGGAAACCCTGGCAAAATTTTCGTAGAATCCTGAGTGTTTAACATTCGAGGACGAATGTTCCAAAAGGGGGGAAGGATGTTACACCTTGGAAATTTTCCCCGTTAGCGTACAGTGAATAAGCTAGCGAAGGGGCTTGACATACACGATGATTCGATAAGTAATAGATAGCATTTGATGATCGTAAATGAGACTTGAAGATGATAGACGTAAAGAAAGAAGTTTGACGAAGGAAGTAAGGGATATGTTATGTATCGGGTAGGGATTATGGACGACGAGCCAATGAGGGCACAATGATTTCTTGGAGACAAGTAATAACGTCCCTTAGATTGGTATTGAGGTGTTAAACAAGTGTTAAGAAGGTTCCATAAGGATCGGATATCAAACGAGCCGACAAAAAAACGAAATCGCTTCAGTTGGTATTATACGGCCAAACATACGGTCCGTATAAATTATACTGGCCGTATGTTGGACCGTATAATTGTCCAAGAGGAGGATGACATTCTGGACCAAACATACGGCCACATATACGGCCGTATAACATGGTCGGGCAAAATTTCAAGTTTAAGTATAAGGACCCTCATTCATTTCATTTTCATTCAATTCTCATTCCACACTTCAAAAAACATCTAGAACCCTCTCTACTCTTCAACTACAAGAATTCAAAGGAAATTAGTGGTCAACTACATGAAACCCACGAAATCAAGTGTAAGAATCACAGTAAAGTTCATCTGAATCAAGAAAACCCAAAGAAAGTGAAGTAGGGTTTTGGTGCTAGAGGAGTGATTCCATTCAAGACTTCAACCATCATTTAAGGTAAGTTTCATGACTAAACCATGTTGTTTAAGTTATAGGGAGGTTAAGATACTTGAATTGTAGCATGACATAGGAAATGAGTCATTAATGAGTGGATAGTGTCATGGCTCAATGATAGTTGGATTGAATCATGAATGTTGGTGTGTTGTGATTATGAATACGTTATAAATGACATTTAGGCCATGAAATAAGTATTCTATATGAGGAAACTCAATAGTAAGCTATAACCATAAATGTGGAGAAATTGAAGAGAAATGGTGCATTGTGGTCAATGTATATGAATGATGATTGTTGATTGTACTATTGTGAATGTTGTTGTGAGCGTTTGGGGGTTGATATAGACTATGGGAAAAGTAGTATAAACAAAGGAAGTGCTGCCCAATTTTTCCTAGCTTTAGAAATCCCGTTCTTATAATTGCTTAGCTAATGACGATATAAATTCTCTTGAAGGTAGAACGTGTGCATTAAAAAAGAACAAGCAAGCGATAGATTAGTTAAACGTCAAAGGTATGTAAGCCTTATCCCTTCCTTCAAAGGCATGAATCTTTTAAGCTTTCCATGATTTCTCCTATATGATGGAACTCATGAATCCTTACATGTACTAAATTACATACGAGCATGATAATGATGATAATGAGCTAAAATATTGAATTTTGATGGTTCATGATACAACGCTAATGATGTTGTTATTGTTACCACTCACCTTATGTACTATTTACTTCTAGGTGAGGCAGGATACTCATGAATGTTCATAATATAATTGACGGTTACGACCTTACGTCACCCCGACATAGCTATAGTTGCCTTCAAAGTGTAATGCATGCTCTTAACGCTAAATGTGAAATGATGCTAAGTCATGACATGTTTATAAGATGATCAATAATGATAGCTTATAATATGCCTATGTTATGTATGAAAATGCCAAGCTATGATAAGATTATGATTCGTT
This sequence comes from Lycium barbarum, assembly GCF_019175385.1. Lineage (NCBI taxonomy): Eukaryota > Viridiplantae > Streptophyta > Magnoliopsida > Solanales > Solanaceae > Lycium > Lycium barbarum. Next base: position 73,200,472 of record NC_083337.1, read on the forward strand.
CATGAAATGTGCAATAGTGATGGGTTATGATTGATTATGTGATGATGAAATTCCACCGCGCCAGAATGGTCGGGCATGTTACTGCTAAGGCGGGCTGCATATGGTTCCACCGTTCCTAGATGGTCGGGCATGTCACCGCTAAGGCGGGCTGCGATGTTACACCGAGACTAGAGGGCCGGGCATGATCACCACTAGTGGGCAGCATACGATAGTTACCCGGACGCGGGATAACGATGATAATTGTGATGTGACGAGATATGTGATGTGATGAAATATGTACTATGATTGTGTAAAATATGATATATGTACGAGATGTATTTGCTTATGACACTCTTGCAGGTTATATCTTTCTCTTATGGCTCACGATCCCCCTATTATATTTATTTCATTCTTGTCTTACATACTCAGTACAATATTCGTACTGACGTCTGTTTTCTTTGGACGCTGTGTTCATGGCCACAGGTAAACAAGGAGGCGAGCTTGAGCCAGATCCATAGTAGCTGTCATAAAAGAACATTAAATGAGTAAGACGAATAGTAGAGCGAGTGGTGCTCGGCGGCTAGCCCCGGGTGCTCGGCGGCGCTGGGTTGTGACACTTACCTCTCAAGAGTATTCTTGCCCTAGCTTGGAAATTCACCGTAGGTGCTTGTGGGGAACTGGAGTTTTAAGAATAATGAATGTGGGACTAAGTCTTTTAAAAATGGGCTATTATTTTTCGTCGACCGCTAAAGCAGTCAATTCACTGCTGCAGCAGTCCCGCTATAGCGGCCAAGTGCTCGCTATACAGGACTAATAGGAATCTGCCTAGTGCTATAGCAAGCCATATACCGCTATAGCAGCATCACCATAGTGGCCCATCGCCTGCCACAGCGGTCACAAGAAAAGTGATTGACCGCTGGCGGCGATGGACTGACCGCTACAGAGGTACCACTACAGCGGTATAACCACCGCCATAGCGGTGCCATTTGGGTCGACTTTTGCCCAATTTTCCACCCTTTCCCCCAACATTTCATCCGAGGCATCACAAATACGAACAAAACATGCACTTAGACATAAATACATCATATGAATCCACCGATGACCTCAAAAATCCCAACAGAGTTCCAATTTCCTACGTCACCCCCTAACGGACTCAGATAAATTTAACAACACTCACAAACAAGTCAAGTTTCAGCTCTTAGGCTTACAAAATCGAGTTTCTATTAGCTCGTTTTACCCTTGGAAAGGTTCTATTTGGTTAGGTGATCCTACATTTCCCATAACGACCGAAGGTTTGTTACAAATGGCGAGTATTTCATAGAAATTCAAGTAGTTGTTCATCATCCAGGTAGGTTATGGTTTACTTGAGTTACACCTTGATTAGTGAATCATATATACATGTAGAGTTGACCGAAGATTGCCTGATTAGGTCTTTGGACACGGAATGTAGATGTATATATTCGCAATTTAACGAAAATTCTGTGTTGATAGTAACTAGGATAACAATGAGTGGTTAATTGAGTACTGAATGCTGCTATCGTTGATGTTTATGCGTTACAGAACAGGAAGTGATTATTTGTCATGGTTAAAAAACGGTATTTCGTTGTTCAGAATATGTATTCCTACGTGTATTTGATTTCCGTATTTATTTTCAAGTATATTCAAATATTCATATGATTGTCATTTGTGTTAAAAAAGAGGATTGCATTGGGAGGATTGAAGGAAGGCATAATAGTGCTACGCCCATCAAGGGCATAATTCATGACATTGTTTTCATTCATTGGCATCATTGCATACATTGCATGTGGTTATGAGGTAATACATGGAGCAGAATGTCTGAGTACGTGCCAGTTGTGTTATCTGGTTATATGGCCAAGTTGGGTTGAATATGAGGTACTATTTGACAGTCAATCAGTGGCAGTAATGTAAAGGTAAGAATATCTATATGATGTGGATCCGTGTCCAAGGTTCTTTTTCAGAGCGAAGGATTTATAGCTCGGGTCCGATGAGTATTCGGAACGAGGGGTACATGGAAACCATGGATCCCCTGTAAGTCATGACTACTGAGCAATGACATTAGTTAGAATGTATGCACAGCGTGATTTGGGCCCTTGCATCGCATCTGCATTGCATTACCTTTCATACATCTATGTCCTTATGTTTGTGTGATGTCAGTCTGTTATATTGTATTGTACCGCTCTTATGATTTTGTTGAAGTTGTGTGAGGTGGTGATCATTATGAAGGTAAGTGTAAGAACGAATTACTAAGTGGTAAGTTTGTTCCATGAGTGCATCATATCCTAGTAAGTAAATTGGATGGAAAAGCTCTATGGCTAAAAGTTAGGAATTAGATGTTAGAGTAAATGAGGAGATGAGACTTAATTAATTTCCTTAATGGAATATGGAATTGGACTTCATTGGCTAGTCAGATAACCGGTATTACTATGGGAATAGGAGGAGTGAGTAATTGGGAGTAGGAAGATAAGTTCGTATCACGGTAATAGTCTATGTTGGGAGTCTTGAGGGCGGTTGACTTAACGACTTATCTTGTTGACTTTATATTGTGTTGCGTAAACTAATCTTAGTCAACCTGTGATGCTTACTAGTACGTGTGGTGAACTGATACTACTCTTGCTACATCTTTTTTAGGTGTAGATATGTTGAAGGTTTAAATTGAAGTTTCTTCGTGTGGATTACTAGGCATCTTCCTACAGTCTCGCTCATCTCACGTCTGGCGGAGGCTGTGTCGTTTATTTTATTCATCTTTCTGTAATAGGAGCTCTGGTACCTGTCTAGACTAGATCCCGGGGATTTTCCAGTTTTCCTGTGTCAATAACAGAGTCTGTATGAGTATTTACTTTTAAATTTGTGATCATTAAGCATTTGTTATTAATAAAACTTGTAGAATATTGGGTTGATTGGTAAGGGTTCGCCTACTAGTTAGTAATATGGTAGGTTCCTACATGGCTTGTAATTTGGGATTGTGACAATTGGTATCAGAGCCCTAGGTTACCGGTCTCATAAGTGCAAGAGCAAATGTCAAGTAGAGTCTTGTGGATTGGTACGATGACGTTCGTACCCATCCACAAGAGGCTATAGGACATCTAGAAGTTTCCCTTCATTTATTCTATCGTGAGACCCTAATACGTCGTCTCCTAGTTGAATCCAATTGGTATATGTGTGATTCCAATTGGTATCTTAACGGGCTAATTGGTATCTGTCGATTCCAATTGGTGTCTCTCTATATTCACTCAAGGAAGACCTTCTATGAGTAGTATGTGTCGATTGTGTGAACAAACGGGAATTCCATGCTAGTATAAAGTGTTACGAATTCTGTGCTTATTTTAGGAAGATTAGCAAGTTAATAGAGCATTCGTACCCGTTAGGTGAAACTGTGTTGGTATGCGCTAATAAAATGAGTGAGCCCCTACACGACCTGAATTGGTGGGACAATTTTCCACCCACTAGCCCTGTAGAATCGCTGCAGCGGTATGGGGACCGCCACAGCGGGCTCGCTATAGCAAGCATCTGTCTGCTATAGCAGACCCAAGTTTCTGCGCAGTCCCGCTATAGTGAGACTACCATGGCCATAGCAGAACCGCCACAGCAGTCAAGTGACCGCCGCAGCGATACCATGGACCAGTAACGCCCCTTTCTGCTCCCTGTTTTCCGAACCTATGCAATTTGTCAACAAAGTCAAGAAGAAGCCATTTCCAAAGAAATACCTACATATAAACATCCGCCCAACTGAGGAAATTTTCTTACAAGTGCCCTTAAACCAGGGCACCCGCACCAAAAACAACAGCAAGAAAATTTTCCAAACATTCCAAAACAAACCAAAAGCAAGAAATTGTCTGAGCAACAAACCCTGCCAGGGAAAAGGATAACCAAAGCTATTATAAAGGGGGAGGGGGGAATCTCTAAGCCGCTCCTCGGCTAGTCACCTTAGCACCACCATCGTCCGAGTCGCTAGAGTCCTCGTTGCCAAACCTGGACACACTCAGGAAGGAGAACTGGGGGGCATCTCTGATAGTCACCTTGGGATGCTTCGCCTTTGGTTCTATGGTCTTCAAAAGGCTTTTGATGCCTTTCCACATCCTCACGAACAGCTTGTCCCTAGCCCTACTCTTCTTCTTCTCCCGGTCCAATTCTCCTTAGATGCTCTTGTATTATTTAGACTAGACCCTGGGGGTGTTTATTCTCTTCCGCACTTTTTACTACTTAGATATATATATATATATATATATATATATATCGTGAGACTTACGTATTTGTTCTATTCCGCTACTTAATTTTCATCATTTTATGTACTGGTTCATTGTTGGAGTGAGAGTTCCGTTACTGAGGTAGGAAGGTAAGTGCCCGCACGGCCTAGGCTAGTACCCGATGGCGAGCGATAGTCATAGGGCGCGAAAGAGCAAGAGGCCGCGGGGCTGCCCCAGCCAGGGGTAGAACTTCGGCGGTAAGACAGCACCGAGAGAGATCTTCGTCCCCCGAGCCCAAGGATATGGCTCCAGCTTAGACACAACCTGAGGTTACATCTGACCAGGCCATGCATGATACTATGACTAGAGAATTGCTTCATCTTGATGCTCAGCAGGCCGCAACCGGTGTTACTACACCCAGCGGGGGTTCACAGATTAGGGTTGGGTGCAGACCCCTGAGCAGGGACCTACGCGGGAAGCACATCTCGCAGCAGCTATGGCTCCTTGCATTGATGCAATACTTGCTCCTGGTGATGATATTAGGACCATGGAGGGCGCTATTATTACTGCTTCTGATCAGGATCTGGTTGGGAGATTCAGGAAGTTAGAGCCGCTGAGGTTTGCTCGTACCTCGTCTGAGGATGCCTAAGAGTTTATTCTTAATATGCATGAGTTGCTGCACCGTATGGGGATAGTGTAGACCCACGGTGTTGATTATGTGTCCTACCAATTTCTTAGCAACGCAAAGACGTGGTGGACGTATTTTGTAGTATGCAAACCCGAAGGTTCTTCTTCTTTGACTTGGACTCAGTTCTACCGGGCCTTTCTTGTGAAGTGTGTGCCCTGGTATTTGAGAGAGGCGCGTAGGGAGCAATTTTTACACCTTGAGGAGCGGGGCATGTCCTTGGAGTCCTATCTGACCCGTTTCCTTTATCTGGCCCGTTACTTTACTCCGTTGATCCCTACTGAGGCCGATAGATGAGGCGCTTTGTTGGAGGACTAGTGGGCTCTCCATTGATTTCTTGTCTTCATATGGAGTATATGGGGGCTTCCTTCTAGTCCATTATCGAGCATGCTCCTATGGTGGTGGTGACAAGAGAAAACGTCAGAATGGTAGTTTGGAGGTTTTGGTTCGAGCGGCGCCAGTAAGTTTTCGAGGCCACCTTTGCCCTATTCTGGGCGTCCCGTGCATTCAGCATTACCGGCTTTCTCAAATTGAGCCACCTAGGCAGAGAGCTCCTGAGAGTTCATTCTCCAGACCAGTGGATAGGGCTGCTTTATCCGAGTGCTCAACATCCGTGTTTCAGCACTAGACTCCTCTTACCTGCTATTCTTGTGGAAAGGTTGAGCATGTTTCCAGGAGATGTCCCCGACCTAGGTGGGATTATCAGCTGCCGAGGACTCATGTATCGAGGTGGGACTTCTCAGAAAGGCCGTGCTCAGTCAGGCCGCGGTTCCTCCCATGGTTCTAGAGGTGGGTCCCAGCCAGTTATGGTGGTACTCAGGGTGTGAGAAGGGGATCTAAAACTAGGCATGGTGGAGCCCATTGTTACTCATTTCCGGATAGGCCCGAGGCAGAGGCCTTAGATGTTGTGATCTCAGGTTCCATTTCTGTCTGTCGTAGCGCAACATCTGCGTTATTTGATCCTGGATCCACTTATTCATATGTATCTGCATTTCATGTCGTTGGTAGGGATTTTCTTTGTGATAGCATACATATACCTGTTCATGTGTCTTCTCCGGTCGGAGATTCTATGGTCGTTGATCGAGTCTACCGGTCTTGTTTGGTTACTTTTATGGGGTATGACACTTGGGTAGATTTCATGATTCTTGATATGGTGGACTTTGATATTATATTGGGTATGTCTTGGCTTTCTCCCTATCATGAGATCTTGGGCTGTCACCCCAAGACAATCACCTTAGCTATGCCGGGCATTCCTAGGCTGGAGTGGAGAGGTACTTCTAGTGCCTATCACCACCCAACCGGAGGGCCGCAACGGGCACCCGGTGCTATCCTACCCTGGCACCCCTTATCATACATTTACATTTACATCTAGGTGAGCCACATATTAAATTGTACTTTCTATGCATCAATCACACTATTTCCATTGGGCCACAATGCATATATTCATATCACCATTAATAGCAATGCCCATAGCAATGTACTTAAGCCGACGAGGCTAACAAAATGATATCCAAAATATAGACCGACAAGGCCAAATACATCTAACCATATACACATTTCTACGAGCCTCTAAGGAGAGTATGTCATATCATATAGGCGGGACAGGACCCCACTATGCCCATAAATATGTAAACAAAAGAATCAATACCAAAAGCTATAGCTCTGAATGAAATGGAGCTCCGCTATGCAGTCCCTGAGAAATATAGCTAAAGATCAAGCCTGTCTCCCCAGCCACCTGCGGGCATGACGCAGCGTCCACAAACAAAAAGGACGTCAGTACGAAGAATGTACTGAGTATGTAAAGCATGATCAATATCATTATAGGAGCATAATAAGCGACATAAGAGATAGCATAATATGGATGATAGTAGTATCATCGTCATACGCACTTACTTGCCTTTCATAGGGACTTTCCATTTCTAATGCGTGATTGTGTACATACATCCATATCCGTATCCGTATTCATATCCATACTTATTGACATTTCGTATCCATAATCGTATTCATATACGTATTCTTACTCTTATTCATATCATATTCGTATTCCTACTCATATCTATGTCATGTACATATCCACATCATATACATAGTCATATCATTTACATAGCATACCCGACCACGAAGGTTCAGTGTTTCACGTACCCGACCATGGCGAGGCTCGGTTATTATACATACCTGGACAACCAAGCCTCAGTGTTACACATACCTGGCCCTACCAAGGCTTAGTGTTATCCGTACCCAACTGCAGAGGTGCGCACGCGTTTCATAAATATATACATTCTACCCGGCCTGATAAGCTCGGGGTTCCATAATAGTCATACATAGGCACATATACATAATAGCTCATAAGCATCTTTAGCATTATCACTATTATCATCGTCATCGTTATCGTCATCCCTATTATCGTCGTTATCATTATCGTCGTTCATTACATCTATCCTTATAGGATTATTCATCATATGAGGAATTTAGTACAATCGTAATACATATCAAGAATCATGAGCTTAATAGCTTTGAAGATAGAATCATTTGGAGGACATCATAGGCTCATAGAAGAATAGATATTTGGCCAAAGAACCATGCCTTATGAAAGAAGGGTTAGCCTTACATACCTTTCCGTTCAACTATTTTATCACTTGCACGTTCTCCTTTAATGCTCAAGTTTCTACCTTCATTAGAGTTATACTATCATTAGAAATCGATAACTTAACATACATGACTAAAGCTACAGAGAATTGGAAAGCATCTCTTTTATTTATACGACTTCCTCCATATCATATATCAACTTTCAAACGTCAATAATACATTCACAATATCATAACAATAATATTTATTTATCCTCATTATCTATATTTCTCAATTCACTTCCAATCACCCATATCCATGGTCATAGCACACGACTACGTTCATTCACATACGCCTATCTCATGTTCTTAACATCATTTCAAACATGATTACAATCATATCATATCACAAATCATTACTCAATCCAAACTATTACACAAAGATGACACTATTCCCACATTCCAGACCCATTTTCTATATTCTTCTACAATCCAAGTGTTTCAACTTTCAAATACCTTAAATAACATGAAAATACCATAAAACGTACCTTAGATGGTGTGGGAATGAATCTTGAGTGGAAATACTTCACTTGAACCAAACCCTAGTTCTCCTCCAATAGAATTTCTTGTGGTCCTCTAACCCTTGGAAGCATTCTAACACATAAACACTTGATTTTAGTCTTTGATCTTTGTGTTCTCTTGGACTTGAGTGGAATATGCTTAAAGAAGGGTTTTTGAGCTCTCAACACTTGTAGAATATGAAAAATGAAGTAAAAGAACCCAAGGCATCTATTTATACAAACATTGAAAATCAGCCCGTCGGGACTTCCACGGACACTTATACGGTCCGTATAATATTGTACGGACCGTATAAGTGGTCGTGGTTCACCAACCAGCAAATCAACTCCCTGCTGGGAGTTATACAGACACCTTATACGGACCGTATAAAGTTATACGGACCGTATAAGTGGTCGTATAACTCCATTTCTCTGAATTGGTTTTCCGTCGTTTCGTTCGATCTCCAATCCTTATGCAGCCTTCTTAACACTTGTATAATACTTCATTAGCCATAAAATAGGCTCTATGTCATCCCTTTAAAACATCACCACATAAACATTAGCTCAATCATAGCGGAACCTTTCCGAACATGACTTACGTTTCGCTCCCTTCAACAAACTAAACTCCACATATTCATAGAACTTCAAAATCTAATTGTATGAACCTCAAGCCATCTAATCCTTCGCTTAACCTCTTAGGGATTTCATAATCACCTTAAGCTCACATTATCCTATCCACAAGGCAACACATACGGAATTTCCGAGGTGTAACATTCTCCCCCCCCCCCCTTAAGAACATTCGTCCTCGAATGTTTAGTCTTCGGGGATTCTATAAAAATTTCACCAGAGTTTCCCCTATAATATGGCACTACCATCCTGTCACAACAGCCCATAATAACAAGCCTCACAGGGCCACAACATAATAACAATAGAATTTGGCCACACACGGCCCAAATGCATAAAAAGAAAATATACATACCTTACGATCTTGATGTCTTATCTTGGATCTCTTCTTCTAGGGGCTGAAATAAATGTGGGTACTTGGATCTCATAATTTATTCCGCTTCCCATCTCATTTCTTCTCGTTTATTGTTTCTCCATAAAACCTTAACTGAGGCTACTTCTTTTTTTCTAAGCCTCTGTACTTGCCTATCTAGTATGGCAATGGGTATCTCTTCATAAGTCAACTTTTCTGTCACTTGAACATCATTTACTGGCATGATCCTCAAGAAATCACATAAGGAAACAGTCTTCTTCCCAACCACTCTTAACGAAACCTCAAGACATAACTAGGATGGAACTAGGTCACGAATCTGAATTAAGATGACACATCTCAAATCCTACTAAATCACGTCACACGGACCCAATCACATAAAGATTAAGAACGAGCTTCCGCCATATGAGAGAGAATAAACAAAGATATGTAGATACCAATTGGAATCGACCAGATACCAATTAGGAACTGCCGAGATACCAATTTGACCGAAATAGCACGAATAAAATGAAGGAAGGGATTTTTCCTAGAATGCCTCATATCCTTTCGTGGATGAGTATAGACATCGACGCATCATTACACGAGACTGCACTACACATTTGCCCTTTTACCTAGTAGACCGGTAACCTAATGCTCCGCTACCAACTTGTAATGACCCAATTTAGGATCGCGCGGGCACCTACCTTTCCCTCGTCGGTAGGTGAACCCTCAATCAATAACCCATTAATCAAGCAAAGACAATTTGAATATTCCATTAAATAAGTACAATTAACATTGAAAATCAATTACCTAATAAACTCTAATATTAAAAATATTTACAACTGTTAAATGAATAAAGACTCTTTTCAAGTTCTTACGACCTGGTCTAGACTAGTAAAAGAGCGACTAAATGATACGGATTACAACAAAACTATAAGAGCCAACCTCCGTACCAGAATGAAGTGGGTGGAGGCCTTCAGATTAGGCACCGCGCATCTTCGAACATGTTGCAATCAATCACCTGAAACACTCTACACCCAAAAAGGGTGTAGCAAGAGTAGTATCCGGACAATCAACGAGTACTGACTAAGTATCATAGGCCGAGAATGGTTAGAAACACATATCAGTAAAATAAGTCACAAATAAACATGATCAGCAACTAAATCAAGTCCTACGTCTATTTACAGCACATTATGACACCAAGACCTTTAACTCATTCACCTTCCGCTAATAAACACAAGCTAGATTCACAACAATATCACGATAATAATATATCATTAACACCATTCATTGTTAGTCTAACAGTCGACTCTTCACCATGATATCTTTAGTCTACATCCTTTAGAGGCCAAACATACAACTGATCCTACGAACGATCCACAAGACAACCAACCAGTAAAAGTCACAGATAATCGAAGACAAGTATACATCATCACCTAAGTAGCATCTAATCCCAATTGTGCCAAATCTCAATATATCAATCTGAATCCAACATCACAAATAACACAGAATCATATCAAACAAGCCATAATGCAATGCAATGCAATCATGTATGAATGCAATGCAATGCATTGATGTATGAATGCAATGCAATGTCATGCCAATGTTGTGTCCACATGTACTCCGGATGGAAATATCGACATCTCGGTATCACAACCCAGTGTGACTCGCGAAGTCCAAGTGCCACCTGTCCCGGGTCTTTGCCTAACAGACAGACAGGACCCCAGAACTTTGCCCACGGGGGTTCTCACCGGCACCAATCTAGAGGACTCGCAGAGTCCATGCACTTACTCAATCCACGATTCCAAAATGAACAACGGATATCAGACTCTCACGTCACTTAAGTAAAAGAGTTTTTAACAAGTATCAATTCACTCAATCTATGATTCTGGGATGACCATTTGATATCGGACTCTCATGTCACTTAAGTAAAAATCAAGCCCAGCTCATCACAGTGTTTCATCAAGTATCATCAGTATCTCCACAGTATATCATGAATAATGGGAGTAAGTGCAATGTATGTATCATCATCAATAATCATTCTCAATATCACAAGTACCTACAATGGGTACACCAACAATATATTTGAATCACAAACACCAACAATCGGTACACCAACAATATATCTGAATCACAAGTACCAACAGTGGGTACGCTAACAATATATCCGAATCACAAGTACCAACAGTGGGTATGCTAACAATATATCCGAATCACAAGTACCAACAGTGGGTACGCAAATAATATATCGGAATCACAAGTACCAACCGTGGGTAAGCCAACAATATAATAAGCAAAATGGAACAACCGATGTCAATATCTACTAACAACACGTGGCCTCAATCCAACACTATAGAAAAATCAATCACCACACAACGAGATTGCTAGTCCCAAACACAAAATAGATTAATCAAGTCGCTATACATTATTACCACTTTCCCTTAATCAGCCTATTAGGTTAGAACAAGTAATTCACCTTGTGCTCACAAAGCATTCGTCACAACTTAGTCTAGAACTCAATTACAATCCTTGGTACATTTTATCCTTCCTTTTATCAACTAGATTCACAATTAAAAGCATAACACAACCAATCATATATTACAAAAATTCTCATCGTGAGACATAGAAAAATAGGTATCACCCACTACTCCCAAGTCACATGAAATCCACTGATATTTAAGCAAACCAAATCAAGGTCCTAAAGAATCTACAGGCCACAAACTCGAATAGAAAAATCGCACAACAATACCATCCTAGGATTCCATCCCAACTCTCTAGTTCCTACACATGCATTCTCTGTTTCTTCTAATACAAATATATGGGAAACTAACCGGAGTCTACTGAAAGGAAAGCCGTAACCTTCCTGGCAACCGAACAGGTACCACGAACCCACAAATTTTCCTTGTCTTTCCAAGAGTCTCCAAATAATAAAACTCTATTCACAAGAGAATTCTATGTAAGAAACCATGAAGAATGATATCCATGTTGACTACTTTCAACTCGGGTTAAATTCCACCCTTTAATTTAGGAAAAATGGATCCCAAGGCCAAAAAGGAAATTTTATGGTCAAAATACCAAATTCAATACCAAAACGTCAAAATCCACTACTATAATCATATGAATACTCAATTAATTCACAAAATCATCATTTATATGAAAACCCCCAAATTTGGGTCTAAGAATCCTAACTTTGATTCAACAAATTCAACTCTAGAATGGAAGATTATTGATTAACAAGCCTAGATATAGCATTATCTAGCTTGAACAACAACAACTACTCATAACTTGGCAAGCCAATTCATTTTTAAGACCCTTTTAAGAAAAACCCCATAAATACTCTTTTGATTCTAAGGATTCTATGGCTAGATTTAGGATTAGGAGATAAAGCTAAATGATTATGGAGCCAAGAATCTTACCTTGGTGGAGAAATAGGTAGAAAACCCTTCAGTTCGCCTCTCTCTCTAGCCCTTAGAACGAAATAAAAATAATGACTAAGTGTCTAAGGTTTTCTTATAATTATAAATGTATTCTGGTACAGCGATACCGCTGCAGGGGCCATCGTGCTGCCCCAGCGGTGCCTAGACTGCTACAACGGTCTAGCCATACATCTCTAAATGCTGCTCCATCGGCACCCTCATCACCCTAGCGGTGCCGCTGTAGCGTTCCTGGTGCCGCTGCGGCTGACACTAGTTAATCAGAAACCAGAAATAGTTCCACTTTTTCGTAAAATCAACCGCGAAACTCGATTATCATTCGAGACCCAAAACACACAAATAAAATATGCACATATACATAAAAACGTGTTACGAACTCACCCGCGGCTTCAGATTTCCCAAATAAGGTCTCGTTGACCAATTCAACTCTCGGTCAAAGGTTCTCATTTAAGGTCAAGATTTCTCACAAGTCAAAATAAACACTAAGGAGGCTCGAAAATGGTAAATAAGAGAAAAATAATGCTAACAGCCAAACGGGTCGTTACAGGCTTTGAACATTTTGGGATTTATTCCCACATGCCTATTGTGGTTCAGATGTTGTTTGCCCATTTCAGGCAATAATATAAATGTTCTTATCTTTTTCCTTTAGAAAATGGAATCAACAAAACGGTAACTCTCTTTTTGCCAAATTCTTTTCGATTTTATCGTTTCTTTTCAAAAGGATTCGGATTTCAAACCCTAACAAAATGAATTTAAGTTCAAATTGGACTCCAAGGCAATTTGAAAATGTTTCACATCGTTTGTTTTATTAAAACTTAGGTTTTTGATTTCTTCATTCTCAACAATGGTTTTTCACAACCTCAAGAACAAAAACACTCAGAAACTCGACTAAGCCTTGAGTTTCGAGGAAGTTATTTGCTCAAAGTTAATTTTTATATCTCTCTTCCATTCGTCAGAAGTTTGTTCAGTGAAAGAGTGATCAACTCAACTCTCATCGCCTCATCGCTGCTCGGAAAAAGGTAAACTTTCCCCCTCGTCTTAGTTTTGCACATTTTCAAATTCATATGGATTACTCTTAGTTTCGACTTGTTAGATATTTAGCTTTTTATATGTTTGAAACAATAATCAATTTTTCCATTTAATTTTTATTGTTATCTCAGTAGCATTCCATTTCTATATAAGTATATCATATCCTGTTTTACTTAAGAAAATTAGTATAACCAGTGTTACGATTTCTGTTTAACATAAATCAGTTTGTACTCTCTTGGGATTATGAGTTCACATCATGGTAATAACACTAATTTTGCTTTGAAAGTATATTCATGTTACTGTAGTAGCGAGACTAAATTTTTGTTTTGATTACCAGGAATCTGTCGGTAGGTTTCTGTGGTAAGGTTGGATAAGAATACAATGCATTCTATTGTGGAGAGCTCTTTTTATAGGATTTATCTCTTGTGAGTTATGCCCCAAGCATCAACCATAGTGTTAATTTTCGTACTTATGATCTAAGTTTCTCACAAGCTAAATCTGACTGGTGGGGGAGAAAGCCAGTTTGAAGTGCTGTCAAAATTTATAATGACCTACTGTTGAGTAAAGATAAGTAGTCCAGACCTCTCTCTTTTAGGTTGTTATTATTGTTTTGATTTGGTTTAAGTTTAATGACCAGGGATCTTTGGGTTTTGTTTGAACATTGCTATGACCAATTATATAATTTTCAACTGCCTCTTTTCCCTTCTTGTTATTTGATTTCCTTACTATTTTTCTTCAGTTTCATTTAGTCTAAATATGTATGTGTTTAAGTCGAATTAGAAGTTCTAAGTTTTCAATTATTGTTAATGCTATCAAACTCAAGTTATTTGCTTAAATTCAATAGCAAAAACATGTATTCTCTGTTTCGGCATAAAAATAAGTTAATATAGGTTCTTCAGCGCAGAAAATGATTAGATGAACATGTTTTGTTTTTTTAAATTCGTTTATTCCGAGTTGGGAAGATCCTACCCAGAATCTTATGCCAAAATAGTTTGAGCATGTTTTGAACATCACTACAGTCCACTTATATGAATCTGTATGTTGACAATAAGTTGTGATATTTGCCACAATTATCTAGATTTAGTGTCATTTGCACTTCACTTCTTAGCACTTTAATCGCAGTTTTTAATGCAAATTGTTGTATATGAGCTTATGTTGGTATGCTTGTATGACTATGTAAAACAAGGACCATGGAGGGTATTCCAAATAGGTTTTGATTCATTCTAAGGCTTTGCACATTGATTGAATGTTGGGAAGAAAGTTTCGGCACTTGAAGGCAGAATCCGACCACTGAAGGGTCTCATGCGCTGGCCATGCGTCGCACAACCAGCGTACAGAAACCCCATCTCTGAATCTCAGATAGGCCATGCATTGTCCATGCGCCACATAAGCAACAAACAGAGGAGATCATGCGCGGGCCATGCGACGCATAGCCAGCGCACAAGCGGCATCAGTTGTCCTACTTGGATCGGGATTGGGCCAACTTATCTTATATTTACCCTAGCGTATAAATAGTCATTTTTAACATTAGAAAGGCGGCTTGAACAAATTTTAAGACTTGTGAAACTCTTTCTAGGTTTTATTCCTCTTGTATTATTTTTCTTTACATTGAAACCTTATGTTAACCATGAATTCTTGCTTTCATTCTCGAATCATCTGTAACTAAATGCTGTAATTCTTGGGTTGTGGCTTAGCCATGAATATTGACGTTTGACGGGTATTTTAATCTTAGTATCTTGTTCGTATGCAAGTGCTTCTTTACTTATGTGCTTAATTACTTGATTGTTTGCGCAACAATTGAGTTCTATTTAATAATTGATACATGTGGTTGGGAAAGACGTTGTTACTTTGAGAAGAAGTAATGAGATTGTGATCTGAATATCCCTATAGTTGGGCTAGGATTTGTGAATAGGATAGGAAAATACTTAGTTGCCGCAGTCAATTTCATGCCGTGCTCTTATTGAATTCTTGATAGGTCAATACCATAGGAATATAGGAGGCGAGTTATCTTGAATGACGAGTAGTGGTTCAGGAGAATACTACGAGATTAATAATCCGGTAATTAGCAATTGTGAACAAAGTTGCTAAGGTGTGATACTTGAGTGACTCAATAGGATTGGTGAACAAACCACGACCCTGGAATACTTCTAAAATCTTGATAAAAGCAGTACTCAAATACGATCTTATCACAAATTTTGATTACATTATAGCATTAGTTTACAAAACAACCAAAGCTTTTATTCTTTACTTGCATAATTAGTAACAATAGTTTATTTTCGTGAAAGTATTGGTCATAAGTCTCTGTGGATTCGACATTCGATTATATATAATCACTATATTACTTGTACGACCACGTACACTTGCATGTACATTTGGACGCAACAAGTTTTTGGCGCTGTTGCTGGGGACATAGAAATCAATTGTTTTTCCATAATAAATTGTATTGCTTTATTTATCCACGTATTAACGTCTTGTTCTTAGCTGCTACTTGATTGCAGGTACTTTACTTAAATGCGAAGGACTGAGAGTCAAAACAACCTTGAGGAATTCGATCCTGAGCGTGAACGTACTTTCAATCGGCGCAAAAGAGATTTGAATTTATTGCAGAACCCGCAGGCTTTAGTAGAGTTACCTGTGGTCATGGCTAATAATCCACCAGTGAAAGTGAGAGAGGTTGTAGTGCCTTATGTGGCAGATGTAACTTCGAGCATTGTCAAGCCCACCATCGAAGGGCATTTTGAGCATAAGCATCCCATAATTTAGCTACTTCACTCTAGTACGCAATTCGCGGGAATGTCCCATGAGGATCCTCAGTGTCACATCCATACTTTTCTGCAGATTATGGATACTTCTCTACTGGAAGGGTCACCAAAGACTATGTGCGGCTGACATTGTTCCACTTTTCTCTATTGGGGAATGCAAGTAACTGGCTGTTAGCAGATCCCGCAAATTCTATCACTTCATTGGATGATCTGGCAACAAAATTCTTTACGCGATTCTTTCCAGCAGCAAAAACAGCTCGCCTCGGAAGAGAGATCATGTCATTCCGGCAAAAAAATAGGGAAATTTTGTATCAAGCGTGGGAGAGGTTCAAGGGTCTTCTCAGATATTGTCCTCACTACCACTAGACGAATAAAGTTCTGGTGCACACATTTATTGAGAGTCTGGATGCCCAACATAAATCATCACTGGACACTGCTGCAGGAGGGAAAGCTCTTGATTTGAGCTATAAAGAATTATTCACATTATTAAACAGGTTTACCCAAAGCACTCTAGACTGGCAGGATGACATATCTAGCAGTTCAGTTAGGAAGGCACTGGGTGTGTTTGAAGTGGATAATTTTACTACACTATCAGCACAGATTGATGCCATGAGCATGGAAATCAAGAAGTTAACTGCTGCGCCGGCTCCACCACAAGTGCATGCAGTGCAACAAGCCATCGTCTTTTGTGAAGTTTGTGGAGAAGGTCACACCAGTGATGAATGCCCTTCGTATCCCGCATCCATATACTTTGTGGTAATGCAGGTAAGGGGCAAGGAAACAACAATCAATATGGTAATTCTTACAATCCAAAATGGAGGAATCACCCGAATTTCAGATTGAATGACAATCAAGGAAATTAGAAACAGAACTATCAGCCAGCACCTGTAACTCAAGCCCTCGCAAATAGGATGGAAAATATGATGAAAAAGATAATGAGTGATCTGCAGAAGATGATGACAGATCAGCAAAAGTTGATTGCAGATAATCAGAATCGTGATGTGGCTGTGTGAAATTTAGAAGGACAGATGGGTTAGATAGCTAGTGCGCCAAATACTAGACCACCTGGAGGGCTTCGAAGTGATGCAGATATAAATCCCAAGCCTTGCAATGCTGTTACTCTTCGGAATGGGAGAGAACTACAGGAAGTGGCTCAAAAGAAAACCAGTCGAGTAAAAGCTGCAAAACAGAAGATTGCTAAAGAGAGGATTGAAGAAGAGAGGGCAGTTGAGACAACAGTGGAAAAGCAGCCATAGCTCGTGGTTGCAAAGCCACCATCTCTAATCCCTTAACATTTGGCAAGACAAAAAGAAGAGGCTACCAACAAGAAGTTTCTTGATTTGCTTAAGCAAGTACATGTGAACGTCCCGTTGGTCGATATGCTACAAGGTATTCCAAAGTATGCTAAGTACATCAAAGACATTGTTGCAAACAAGAGTCAATTCATAGAGTATGCCACAGTTACACTTACTGAGGAGTGCACTTCTCATATTCAAAACAGGTTGCCCACAAAATTGAAGGATCTCAGAAGTTTTACAATTGTGATTTCGATTGGGAAGCAGGTTCTTGCTCGAGCACTATGTGATCTAGGTGAAAGTATATATTTGATGCCTTCATCTATCTTCAGGAAGCTAGGTTTGGGAGTGCCCAGACCAACTACTATAGTTCTGCAGCTAGCACACAGATCGTTGGCAAGACTCGAAGGCATTATTGAGGATGTATTGGTGCAAGTAGGGGCGTTGATAATCCCTACAAACTTCGTGATCTTGGACTTCGAGCCAGGTTTGGAAGTCCCATTTATTTTAGGGCGTCCATTCTTGGCCACAGGGAGAGCACTTATTGATGTACCTGGTGGGCAGCTCACCACGAGGGTACACGACAAAGTTAAAGTTTTCAATGTGTACAAGGCTCTGAAGATGCCTGCAATCTATGAGGAGTTGTCAGCTATTACTGTGCTGAATGATGATACCCGAAGGCCACTCATAACTTCTCACGATCCATTGGCGAGAGCCTTAGTGGGTGATGATATTTTTGGTGATTCAGAGGCATTTGAGATGGTCCAGATTCTAGATATGGTGAGTATTTACACTCGAGGGGGATTTCGAGCCGCTCGACAGAAAAATTGGGCCACCGCCCAAGTTATCGATAGAGAAGCCCCCAAAATTGGAGTTGAAGCCTTTACCCACGCATCTCAAAAATGCGTTTTTAGGAAAGGATGAAACTTTACCAGTTATATTGGTAGCGGATCTCACTGATGAAGAAGTAAAGATTTCTCTGGATGTTCTGAAGAATAGAAAAAAAGCGATGGGTTAGCAGATCTCAGATATTCAAGGAATCAGTCCAGCATTCTGCATGCATAAGATATTTATGGAGGAAGATTACAGGCCGAGTATACAGCACCAGAGACGGTTGAATCCATCGATAAAGGAAGTAGTCAAGAAAGATGTGACCAAGTGGTTAGATTCAGGCATCATCTACCCCATTTCTGATAGCAATTGGGTGAGCCCTGTACAGTGTGACCCAAAGAAAGGTAGGATGACAGTGGTAGAAAATGACAAAAACGATCTCATCCGAATGAGAACTGTAACAGTATGGAGGATTTGCATGGATTACAGAAAATAAAATGAAGCTACAAGAAAGGATCACTATCCTATTCCATTTATCGATCAGATGCTTGACAGATTAGCAGGCAAGGAGTACTATTGATTCCTTGACGGATACTCTGGCTATAATCAAATAGCAATTGCACCAGAAGATCAGAAAAAGACAACGTTATTAGTCCCTACGGTACATATGCTTTCAAAATATTGTCGTTTGGACTCTGTAATGCACCAACAGCATTTCAACGGTGCATGATGGATATATTCTCTGAGATTGTTGAGGATATTGTAGAAGTGTTCATGGATGACTTCTCTATTTTTGGGAATTCGTTCACAACATGTTTGCGGAATCTAGATCGTGTGCTTGCAAGATGTGAAGAAACCAACCTGGTGCTGAACTGGGAGAAGTGTCAATTTATGGTACGAGAGGTTATCGCTCTTAGACATAAAGTGTCGAAAAGGGGCTTGGAGGTTGATCGTGCAAAGGTGGATGTTATTGATAAACTACCACCCCAGTCTCTGTTAAGGGGGTGCGCAGTTTCCTCGGGCATGCAGGATTCTATAGATGCTTCATAAAGGATTTCTCAAAGATCTCTAGTTTGATGTGCAGGTTGCTTGAAAAGGAGGCGAAATTCTTGTTTGATGATGCTTGTATCAAGGCCTTTGATGATCTGAAAAGGATATTGGTGACTGCACCAATAATCGTAGCACCTGACTGGAACTTGCCATTAGAACTGATATGCGATGCAAGCGACAATGCTGTGGGAGCTGTGTAGGGCTAGAGAAGAGAGAAGGTTTTTCATTCTATCTGCTATGCTAGCAAGATGTTAGACGCTGCCCAAATGAATTACACTGTAATAGAGAAGAAGCTGCTAGCTGTGGTTTATGCGTTTGATAAGTTTCGGTCCTATCTTGTTGGGACATATGTTATTGTCTATACAGACCATGCAGCCATTCGCTACTTGTTCAACAAGAAGGATGCTACACCCAAGTTGATTCGGTAGATTCTCCTTTTGTAAGAATTTGATATTGAGATTAAAAAATGTAAGGGAGCTGAGAACCAAGTCGCAGACTCTTGTCTAGATTGGACAACCATAATCGTTTTGTGGAGGATGTCCAAATTCCAGAGCCATTCCCTGACGAGCAGCTATTTGATATTTCTGCTGCCGAAGTCCCATGTCATGCTGATATTGTTAACTTGATAGTAAGTGGGGTATACCCTCCAAAAGCCACCTCACAGCAAAGAAAGAAGTTGTATAATGACTTCTGATTTTATAGATGGGATGAGCCATATCTATTCAAGCAAGGGACTGATCAGTTAGTGCGAAGATTCATTCCACTGACCGAGGTGAGTCAAGTGCTAGAGAGTTGTTATTCTTCCCCATATGAGGGGAACTTTCAAGGTGACCGTACTGCGGCTAAGGTATTACAATCTGTCTTTTATTGGCCCACTTTTTTCAAAGATGCTCATGCATTTGCTAGAAGCTGCGACAGATGTCAACGAACGGGAAACATCTCTAAGAGGCACGAGATTATTTTGACAAACATATTGAAGGTAGAGATATTTGACGTCTGGGGCACTGATTTTATGGGTCCCTTCCCACCATCCTTCGGTAACAAGTACATTCTGTTTCCTGTCGATTATGTTTCAAAATAGGTAGAGGCAATACCTCTACTAACCAATGATGCGAAGGTGGTGGTGAATTTTGTGCGAAAAAACATATTCGCAAGGTTTGGAACCCCACGGCCGATGATTAGTGATGAGGGTGCTCACTTCTGCAACAGTTTGTTGAAGAACCTTCTGGAGAAATATGGGGTGAAGCATAAAGTTTCTACAGCTTACCACCCACCGACATGCAGATAGGTAGAGGTGAGAAGTGAACAGCTTACCAACCACAAACATGCGGATAGATAGAGGTGAGAAGTGAAGCAAATCTTAGAGAAAAGTGTGAATGCTCAGAGGAAGGACTGGGCATGAAGTTGGATGACGCCTTGTGGGTGTGTCGCACAGCTTATAAAACCCCCATCGGAGCGTCTCCTTACAGGTTAGTTTATGGGAAAGTATGCCATTTGCTGGGTGAATTAGAGCATAAAGCATATTGGGCAATCAAAAAGCTCAATCTTGATATAAATCTGGCAGGAGAGAAGAGGTTGGTCCAATTGCACGAGCTTGATAAATTCAGACTGGGGGCATATAAGAATGCAAAGCTGTATAAGGAGAAGACTAAGAGATGGCACGACAAGCATATTCACCACCGTGAATTCGCGCCAGGGCAGCAGGTACTACTCTTTAACTCTAGGCTGCGGTTTTTTTTCGGGAAAGCTCAAGTCCCGAAGTGACGATAATCACACCCCATAGTGTTGTTGAAATACAAAATATGGATGGGGTGCGCAAGTTCTTCGTAAATGGACAACATCTCAAGTGATATTAGGGTGGTGCTTTTGACAAGGAGAAGGAGCAAGTGCTTCTTGATGATGAATAGGAAAGGAGCTGCATCATGCCATGACGTTAACTCAAGCGCTTCTCGGGAGGCAACCCGAGTTTGCAATGTAACAATTCGAAATAAAAGAAAGATATAAAAAGGGTCATGCCACGACCTTAACTAAGGCGCTGGTTGGGAGGAAACCCAACTTTTGTACCATATATGTCATGTTATTTCATGTTGCAGGGCTAAGGAAGGAACAGGAACTCGAAACGAATGCAAAACATTAAGAATCGAGCTTTAGGTTTGTTAGTGTGATTTATTTGTGCGTCGCACAGTAATCGCATAACAGTTAAGCAGGCCAAAAATTTGGCTAAGTAAAAGATTCAGAAAGGGGTGTTTAATGCGCTGGTCATGTGTTGCATGATCAGCGCATGAGCTGCACTCAGAGCCAAAAATTTGGCCAAGTAAAAAGTTCAGAAAGGGGTTCTTTGTGCGCTAGGCATGCAACGCATGACCAGAGCATGACGGCTAATCAGATAATTATTTTTTCAAAGTATAAACTTCAGAGGTGGGGGTATTATGTGATAGTCATGTGACGCATGGCCAATGCAAAGGTTGACCCGGTTTGAATTCTTTTAAAGATTTAGAACACAGACCAACCCCCAATTCACCCCACTTCTCACAAACACACACTATCTCTCTCTAAAATCATCCCTAACCGACCCTAACCCCTAAAAACCCTCCCTAAATCCTCTGCATCTTTAAGAAATTCATGTGCATTATATCACATCTCAACAAAGGTAATCAATGTTCATAGTTTTTTCATGAAATCCCATTCCCTTTTCCCCCTTTTTGTTGTTTTTGAGAATGATGAACTAGGGTTATGGGGTTGAGCGAATTGGGGTGGGGATTTGGTGTTGTTATGTCTGATATTGTTGTTTGATGATAGAATATTGAATCTCAAACAAAAGGGAGGGTTCTTCCACCCTCCATTGTTGCAAAACTCAAAAGGGATATTTCTGTGCCCACAAAGTGTTTGAAAAAATTACTAAACCAAGTTTCTTGTGATTTTTGTGAAGTCTTGAGTAGCAATTGAACCTGAAACTACAGTCGAAACCTTGGGGCATCAACATTAACGCCCATAAGTCGAAAACAACATGATTTCCCTGGTTTTGTAGTGTATTTTTTTTCTTTTATTGTTCCTTTAATTTTTTTTTGTTTAAGTTAGGTAACCTCTTTGTTTCCATTTTGTACCATAATTTGAAGTATGCGTGGGGTCGTTTCACGACCTCACTTGAAAGTCAATAAAGCCATAACAGTACTCGCGAAGCGACAAAGTTGAAACTTCAGTGCATGAACATATGACGTGCAATAAGTATGGGGTCGTGGGGCTTAACTTGCGGATGATAAGTTGAAGTGTTAGCGTGCAATGAGTGTGGGGGTTAAATTTTCTAACCAAGTTAGATGTTTGTGTTGTGAATCTCTACAGGTACAATGGTCACTGAAGGAAAAGGCAAAGTTGACGAGGCGGGTCCCTCGCAAGGATCAAAGAGACCTAGCGGGGGCAAGGCCATTGGCACCAAGAAAGGGGCAACAAACCGCAGTAGCAAGCAACCAGTAGTCCTCATTCCTTGGGCTTCTCCTCTAAGGCCTTATCCCTATCTTAGAAGGATTGGGTGTGTGGAAAAATTGTACAAAGAGTTCCTTTTGAAGGATGGGTACATTCATGAAAGTCCTGTTAACAAAGTGGTCTTGAAGAAAAAATTTCAGGGGATCTACAACCAAATAATGGAAATGGGCTGCCAGGGTGTCTTTGAGAATCCAGGGCCCGTGAAAAATGATATGGTGTTGGAGATGTATGCCAGTCTAGTGTGGGCCAGAAGATAGGGCAGTGAGATGTAGCTGTCGGTAAACGTAAAGGGTGAGTATATGCCGCTAACAGCCTCCACCTTGTGCGCATATTTAGGGGTCCCTGATTGTCCCATTGGACCGCTACTTGATTTCATCAAAAGGCCTGACTACAAGGCCATTCGAGAGACTTTATGTGGGCTTGATTCCAAGGCCAAGTGGGCCAGATATAGAAAGGACCCAAGGTTGCACAGGACAACGCTGATAGGTGATTTTCTGAAGGAGGCCCGAGTGTGGCTCAGGCTGCTCAACTACCGTATCATGACACTTGATCATTTTACTACTGTGATGAAGGAGAGAGTAAATAATTGCTATTGGATGCTAAGGGAGATGCAGCACATTAGAGAGGGCAAGTCCCTCAGGCTGGGCTTTAGGAATACCCTCACTGTTTACTTGAGGAAGTTGTCACCTCACTTGAAGAGTCCACATGACAGGGTACTTGAGTGCTCGGATAATATGATCGACATCTCTAATATCAAGTCCCCCGAACAGTGTTGGCACAAATCTACAAGATTGCAATGATCGTGAGTGAGCAATTTGAGTTAGACCTCTCTAGTGTGTTTGCGGAGTGCCCTCACACCACTTACTCATGAGTTCTCATTGGGGAGGAGGGAAAGCTGCCAGCTGATGAGGACTTGTGCTCCACAAATCTCCTAGCAGTTGAGATGGAGGAAGGGAGTGAAGAAGAATCCCAGGCACAGGATGCTGAGGATGATGAGGAAGAAGATGACGAGCTGTCTAATGGCGAGGCTGAGGATGATGAGGAGGTTGACTAGGCCCTAGTGGGCCTCAAGGAGTATTTCTTGCCTTGCTTTATTTTTAAATTTGTTCATCTATATACTTCAAGGGCAAAACATGATTTAAGTGTGAAGTGGGAAATACGTCCCTTATATCAACAATTTTGAGGTTGACGCTGGTGATGAAGTGTCGTAGATTACTTGTTGGTAGTTTGTGAGCCTTACAATCGAAAAAAAAATTAGTTTTGTCATTTTAGATTTTCTTTGTATCTTCTTGAGCCCCTCATTAGTGGAACACACCATCCACCCGCTTAGGTTTTCTTATGGCCTCGGTTCTTTCCTAAGGAGGGACCTTTGAACTGGGTTAGATTTTTTAGTTTTTGTAAAAAGGTGTCGTAGGCGTCAAGCCTATTAGACCACTTGAATGGCAGGTGCTCAGGTTAGGTGGAATGTGAAAACCATGAGCTGTTCTTGATGATTTTTAAAAGCATGCATGAAAAGAAGCAACCTTTCTCAAAACACTTTCGTAGTGAATTGCATTGACTTATGTATGACCCACTTGGCATAATTTGTGACAGTTGCTTGATTGGAGGGTTGTATGAATCTATTTTATATTGATTATGTGTTGTGTGTGATGTGAGAAAACTCTTGTATGATCTATGGTTTATAGTGATGACTAGACCTTGCCCGGTGTGTTCGTAAAGTGAAATTAAATGAGAAGCTTAGGAAGTGATCTAGGCATTTCTTTGTTAGCAAATTTCAAAACGTCGCTTGCCTACCTTTTGTGTATATATATCCCTAGTCAACCCCGTTGAGCCAATTAGCCTACCCCCGTTGTTCTTATTGACCAATTTTTGATCCTTGTTTACTCCTTAAGCACTTTTAATAGCGAATTGTGGAATTGGTGGTGGGATGCGAAACTAAGGGAGGGTTCGTGGAATGAAGTTGAAAGGAAGGCTATTGTTGCACTTGAGTGTTTTGAATGCTAGTAGTGGGAAGTATGAGTGCAAACTAAAAAAAAAAACAGAACTGAAAAAAAGAAAATAGAAACTGCCCAGTTAGTGATTTTCTTTCTTGATATGGTGTCCCACTAGCTAGTCGATAATAGGATGGCACTTGAAGTTGAGAAAATAAATGATTGTTGACGGGATAGAATGGGTAGCTTGTGGTTGAAATTCATGGTTGATGGAGGAGGGTGCTAAATCAACTATGTTTGAGGCATTAAAGGTGCTTAGGGAGGTTAGTCACTATTTCCAAAATATATCCTATCCTTCCCTTAGCCTACGTTACAACCATACAAGTCCTAAGTGATCCTAAATTCATCTCACTCTAATTTGTGAAACAGTTATACTACGGGCAAGCCTATGGTTCGTTAGGTTTGAGCAGGGGATATTCTTTGTGAGAGTGACCGATCTTGTGTGCAACTTATGTCGATTGAAATATGTCGTTAACAATGTGTGAAATACAGACAACTCTTTTTTGGGTGAAGACACATAATTGATAGCACATGGGTGAAGTACTCCCACTCGGTCAAGTAGCAGACTCCTTTTGTTTTGAGTGGTGTCCGGAGTCATATGCATGTTTTTGAACGTATCGTCTCTTGAGAGGTTTGGTTGCTAATAGTTGAAAGCGTAAGAAAATGTTTGTTTTGAAGTAGTTGGCATGACTTTTGCGAGAATTGGCTCAATGCATATGTTTTAATGCAATTTCGAAACTTTCATATCCACCGAATCTTGAGGTAGACCTGTTTGAGTGGTATGGCTAAGTAAAGTACTAGAGAATGTCTAATAAGTGGTTGCTCGAGGGCGAGAAAATTTTAAGTGGGGGGTGTTGATATTTGGCACAAATATGTAGATTTAGTGTCATTGCATTCACTTCTTAGCACTTTAATCATAGTTTTTAATGCAAATTGTTGTATATGAGCTTATGTTGGTATGCTTGTATGACTAGGTAGAACAAGGACCAATTGAGTGTATTCCGAGCAGTTTTTGATTGATTCTGAGGCTTTGCACGTTGATTGAATGTTGGGAAGGAAGTTCCAGCACTTGAAGGCCGAATCCGACCACTGAAGGGTCTCATGCGCTGGCCATGCGTCGCACAGCCAGTGTATAAAAACCCATCTCTGAATCTCAGACAGGCCATGCATTGGCCATGCGCCGCATAAGAAACACACAGAGGAGATCATGCGCTGGCCATGCGACATATAGCCAGCGCACAACCGACATCAGTTGTCCTACTTGGATCGGGATTAGGCCAACTTATCTTATATTTAACCTGGCATATAAATAGTCATTTTTAACATTAGAAAGGCGACTTGGACGAATTTTGAGACTTATGAAACTCTTTCTAGGTTTTATTCCTCTTCTATTATTTTTCTTTACATTGAAATCCTATGTTAATCATGAATTCTTGCTTCCATTCTCGAATCATCTGTGACTAAACACCGTAATTCTGGGGTTGTGGCTTAGCCATGAATATTGACGTTTGACGAGTATTTCAATCTTAGTAGCTTGTTCGTATGCAAGTGCTTCTTTACTTCAGTGCTGAATTGCTTGGTTGTCTGCGCAACAATTGAGTTCTATTTACTAATTGATACACGTGCTTGGGTAAGACGTTGTTAATTTGGATAAGAAGTAACGAGATTGTGATCTGAATATCCCTATAGTTGGGCTAGGATTTGTGACTAGGATAGGAATATACTTAGTTGCCGCAGTCAATTTCATGTCGTGCTCTTATTGCAATCTTGATAGTTCAATACCATAGGAATATAGGAGGTGAGTATCTTGAATCGGCGAGTAGTGGTTCGGGAGAATACTACGAGATAAATAATTCGGTTAATTAGCAATTGTGAACAAAGTTGCTAAGGTGTGATACTTGAACGACTCAATAGGATTGGCGAACAAACCAAGACCCTGGAATACTTCTAAAATCCTTATAAAAGCAGTACTCAAATACGATCTTAGTAAAAATTTTGGTTACATTATTAGTTATTTACATTATAGCATTAGTTTACAAAACAACCAAAGCTTTTATTCTTTACTTGCATAATTAATAACAATAGTTTATTTTCATGAAAGTATTGGTCATAAGTCTCTGTGGGTTCGACATCCGATTTTATATAATCACTATATTACTTTTATGACCACGTACACTTGCGTGTGCATTTGGACGCAACAAGTTGTATTAGAAAGCCATGGCTCTCAATTCGTTTTTTATAATTTGGACATCATGGACGCAAAATACGTAATCTTAATGTTCGACCTCTAGATAAGTTTCTACCTTTCCCCTGTCAGGGAGTATTTTAAACTTGGACTTATATGTTATGTTTAGTAGGATGGATCATTAGCTTTGGGTAATATTTTTATGATAATAGGTGACTGATTAATATCATTGAAAATCTGGATTAGATTCATATTCTTTTATAAGAAGTCATCTTTATAAATGTTAATGTGTTTAGTTCAGTCTGTTTCAATATTCTGTTCTTTCCCCATATGTAGTATTCTTTCTATATTAATTTGATATAACAATACTCACAAGCTTCAGTTCTTACTTTAGACATAAGGCTTTTAGGTAACTTTTCTTTAATTTGTTAAAATGTAGAGAGCCTGTTTCTACATCAGTACTAAAAACTTATTATTTTCTTCTATTGGCATTATTTAGTACAAGTGT
The DNA here is from genome assembly GCF_019175385.1 of Lycium barbarum. NCBI lineage: Eukaryota > Viridiplantae > Streptophyta > Magnoliopsida > Solanales > Solanaceae > Lycium > Lycium barbarum. The sequence goes on from NC_083337.1 coordinate 73,228,000, forward strand.
GTAGTTTTTGAGGTGATATGAAATGAAATACTAGTTTAGTCACTACTAAATCTTGATTCTGAAGAAATGAAGTAAGATTTGTCTTACCATTAAAATTGAGGTTGCTCAAGAGGTTTGTGTTTAAGAAATGTACTGTTTCTCCACCCTGAGAATAAATCTGAATTCGGGGATAAAAGGGAATAGATTAGAGTTTAGTAATACTTTGTTTAGTTTTCAATTTATCCTACCACTGTGATGGAATAGTAATTCTGGCTATCTACATTGATTTCTCTTTTAAGTAAAGTCTTTAAAGTTTTTGAGAAAGTAAACATGTTCTGTTTTAATTCACAGGTTACAATTGGTTCTTACTTAATCTTAGTTAGTTATTGAAGAGGTCGACTTGATCCGTTTCTAAATGTCCAAATCTAGTTCAAGTGCTAGTTGTTCATGTTATGGTTTGAGAAACATGGCTTAGCAAGTTTACTTTAACAAAGAATAGGCTCCTAAGTCTTCATTCTTTTTAAGAGCTAATCCTCATTTTCTTTTGAAATAACTGCAAACTCCTGGTTGTCATGGACTGTTCATGTGTTCATCCACTCTTAATCTCTGAACTTTAATCTTTTGTTTGATATGCAAAACATGACTAAGTTATGGTAGTTTTCCAACAGTTGAAATACTTTATATACCGTTGTTAGTAGCCTGCTTAAGCTTTTATTTCTGGATACTCGTCCTTCACCTTTTTCTTTCTTTGCATGACTTGGGGGAGTTTTACAATCCTAAATGTTCCTGAGTTGCTACCATGCTGTGTTAAATAAGCTGCTGCTCTGCTATAATTTAGTGCAAATGGCTACTAATCTCTGCACTTTTGTGTCGTGTTACCACTATACTTGGACTATTGTTTGCTGCATTTTAGGGCACGCTACTACTCAGTTTTGAGGATTAAAATGAGCTGCATTTTGAGACAGTTTGAGGCAAATACCTACTGTTATGTTTGTTGCCATTTGCTATTGCATTGTTGCTATTTATTGTTGAATACTTTGCTTCACTATTTAAGGCAACAAATGTCTTGAGCGAAATGGTTCTGTTGAAACACCTGCTATGTTGTTTGATAGAGCCGCTGTGTAACGACTCGTTTGGTCGTTATTGGGTTTTCAGCTCTTTTGACCCTTTCTCGAGCTTGGTTAGCTCACTTTTGACCCGAGGGGACCTTTGACTTGCTTCCCGAGGTGTCTAGACTTGATTTGGGCGACTTTTTGTGAATATGGGCTTTAAGCGAAAGACAATTGACTCAAAGTTGACTTTTGGGTAAACGGACCTTTTTTGGAAATCTGTCGATTCAGAAAGGTTGGGATGGTAATTTAGAACTTGTATGTATATCTGGTTTGGTTCCTAATACACTCGGGTGCATTTTGGGACTTGGGTTGGAAAGTTAGAAATGAGGTACCGGGGGTTGACTCAATCAACAAGACTTCCGTTGGGAATTTTGAGGCCACGGGTGCATTCGTAGCATATTTTCGTGTGGGTCTGTATATGTGGTTTGTGAGCAGATTGCCTCGAGAATGGTTCAGGATTGCGGTTTAGACTTAGCAAAATTATTAGGTTTTGGTTCCTGGTGCCCGCCAATGCGGCACCAGTGCCATCCCAGCGACACCGCTGTTGCGGGCTGATGGCTGCTGGGGCGTCCATGTATGATTTCACCCAAACCATCCCAGCAGTCTGTTGGGCGCTGGTGTGGCGACGCTGTTGCGGCCCCGATGCCGCCGTAGCGGTATCGGGCCTATTATTTCATTAATTGTGTATTAAATAAGCCCTTAGTCTATCTTTTTTTCCCATTTCGAAAATGGAACTCTTGGGGACTGTTTTAGAAGATTAGTCGAGGAAGCTCTTGGTGGTAAGTCTTGCTAATTCCTTTACTAATTCATTGTTCCTAATAATCATAGATTCCTCCTTCCCTTAGTAATTCCTTAGTAACGAAAGATAAAAGTGGAGCTAATGAATGTTCTATCTAGGCTTATTAATGATGAAATTGATGGGGCTTATGCTAGATCTTGATTAATCTAAGGTTGTTAATCGATTATCTTCCATTATTAGTGTTAAATTTCTAAATCAAGAGTGAGGGTTTATACCCGAAATAGGGGGTTTTACTTCGAATTTGAAATTGGGGGAATCCATGAGCTAAATTAGCAAATAGATGCTGGGTTTTGATTACCTAGTGCTTAATTTGATATTTTACCCCCGAGTTTCCTGTTTTGACTTTGTGGGCCCCGTTTTCCCAAATTCTAGGGTTGGATTTGACCTAAATTGAATTTTAGCAATATTGGTATCGTTCTTTATGATTTTTAATTTAGATTTCTGTTACACCTCGGAAAAATCCTCCGTTGTTGCACAAGTGGATGAACTAGTGAGGAGTACGAGTATACGATATTTTCATAAGTAAGAAATGACAATTGATGGCCCTAAGTAAGATTCCAAAGGCAATTGCAATAAGAGATAGATTATGCTCCATAATGACTAATTATAGGTTCTTAGAATGTGGAAAGTTGCAGGTTTGCATTTTGGCCAGTTGAACGTAAAGTGAAATACGGACCGTAAAGCGTAAACTTCCATGTCGTATTTCAACTTCAAAAACTTCAACTTTTTGTCAAATGTCCAAATGGTTAAATACGACTTGGAATACGGACCGTAAAGTGAAATACGGCCCGTAAACTGCGATCGTAAATCACCATGATCCTCAACATACTTTCTGGTTCTGTTATGCTTAAATATGCCCACAAAATACAGACCGTAAACTGGAATACGGCCAGTAAACTGGGTTTACGACCACTGTGCACTTTCGACGACTGTTCATCTTAGATCAGATTTTGGGTTATTAAAATGGGGACCAAGTTTATTATTTCATTTCATTTAACTTCTACATGACATCCCTTATCTCTAAAACATCTCTCTACATAAATTCCACAAGAATTCAAGGATATTTGGTGATCAACAACATAAACTAAGTGAATCAAGTATAAGAAAACCCATTAAGGATCATACAAGTCAAGAAATCTCATTGGAGATAAACTAGGGTTTTGCTCAAGTAGAGTATTATCAACCAAGGCTTGTACCTACGACATCTAAGGTAAGATTTATGATGTTTCTATGTTGTTTAAGGTATTTAAGTGTTGAAATACTTCGATTGTAGAGAGGTATGGCAAAATGGGTCATGAATGTGGAATAGTGCCATTTTGAGAAATAATTTGAATTGAGTTATGAGTCTTGATGTATTGTAATGTAAATGTGTTATAAATGATTTTGAGAATGTGAGATGAGAAATGCGCGTGAATGGACATAGTCGTGTGTCAAAGCCATGGATATGGGTGATTGAAGGGAAACTAAGAAATGTGGATAATGTGAATGAATAATGATTATTGTTATGGTGTTGTGAATGTATTATTGATGTTGGGAGTTGATATATGCTATGGAGGAATGTCGTATAAATATAGGAGATGCTGTCCGATTGTCTCTAGCTTTAGTCATATATGCTAGCTATCGATTCTAATGATAGTATGACTTTAATAAAGGTAGAAACGCTAGCATTGGAGGAGAAAGTGCAAGTGTAGAATAGTTGAACGAAAAAGGTATGTAAGGCTAACCCTTCTTTCATAAGGCATGGTTCTTTGGCCAAATACCTAAACCTTCTATGAGACTATGATGTCCTTCAAATGACTTGATCTTCCGAGCTAGTAAGCTCATTCTTGATACGCCACGATTGTACTGAATCCCTCGTATGACAAGTAAGCCTATAAAGATAAGTGTGATGAATGACGATAATAGTAATAATGATGTTGATGACGATTATGATAATGATGTAAATAGTAAAGATGCTTATGACCTATTATGTATATGTGTCTATGTATGACTATTATGGGACCCCGAGCTTATGTGGCCGGGTAAGATATGTAAATAACTATGTATATGATTACGTAATGCGCGCACACCTCTGCAGATGGTACAGATAACCCTGACGCCTTGGTAGGGTCAGGTAGATGTAACCCTGAAGCCTTGGTAGGGCCAGTTATGAGTAACCTTGAGCCTTGGTTGACCAAGTATGTATAAAATACCGATCCTGCATGGTTGGGTATGCTATGTAAATGTTATGTATAAGATATGATTATGTATATGATATGGATACGAGTATGAATACGACTATGGTACGATATGAATGTAAATAAGGGCATGTATATGAATACGAGTACAAATATGGAACGGATATGGATGTATGTACGTAAATATGCATTAGAAATGGAAACGATCCTATGTAAGGCAAGTAAGTGCCCATGACGATGATATTACCATCTCCCATCCTGTGCTATTTCTTATGTTGCTTAATATACTTCTACATTGATATTGATCATGCTTTTCATACTTAGTACATTCTTCGTACTAACGTCCTTTTGTTTGTGGACGCTGCGTCATGCCCGCAGGTGCACAGGGAGACAGGCTTGATCCATAGCTATATTCTCAGAGACTACATAGCAGAGCTCCATTTCATTCGGAGCCGGTACTTATTATTTTGTGTATGTAATTATGGGCATAGTGAGGTCCTGTCCCGTTTATGTGATATGTTATACTCTTCTTAGAGGCTCGTAGACATGTGAATATGGTTAGATGTGTCCGGCCTTGTCGGCATATACTTTGTATATTATTTTTATAGCCGTGACGGCTCATGTACATTGACGTGGTATAGATGCCAACCATGATATGAAAGCATTGTCGTCCAATGGGACTAGTATGATGAATGGATAGATATGCATTTGATTATGTGGCTCACCTAGAGGTAAGTGTAAGTGTAAGCCAAGGGGTGCACGGGTGGGCTAGGCCCTCTAGACGGGTCGTGACAGAAGTGGTATCAGAGCAGTTCAGTCCTCTACGAGCCGTGTCTAGTAGAGTCCTGGTTATGGGTGTGTTGCGCGCCACACTTATAAATAAAAAGTTGCAGACATTTTAGGAATAAATGACCTTCTTTCTTCACAGGAATCGTGCGATAGAGCTATGATATAAGAAATTCTTGTTCCTTAATCGTGTGTTGTGTATTTCAGAAATGCCTGTAAAGAGAAAGGCTATAGCAGCCCAAAAGGGCAAGACGGTGGCAGAAAAGTGGGCTGAAAAAGCACCGCCACCGGTAGTAGAGTAAAGTGAGTCCCAGAGTGCGACTCAATCTCAGTCCTCCTGTTCAGTACCTACATTAGAGGAGCGTGAGGGAGCCTCAGCCCTAGCTCCAGAACCTCCAGCTTCTCCATCGGATGCTTCAGGCCAAGATGTGAAAGAGGTCATACATTTGCTTACTCAGTTGGTTGCTGCTCAGACTCAGCAGCAAAGTGCAGGGCAAGATGACAAGGCTATTAGAGCAAGAGCCCGTGACTTCATTACTTTGAACCCTCCGAAATTATTTGGGTCAAAGCCAGAGGAAGACCCTCAGGACTTTATTGATGGTATGTTAAGGACGCTTCGTTTGATACATGCTTCGGATACCGAGTCGGTGGAGTTAGCGTCGTATTGATTGAGAGATGTCTCGATCCAATGGTATACGGTTTGGATGGCTTCACGGGGAGCCAATACACCTCCCCCGGTATGGCAAGAGTTTATTGATGCTTTTCTCCGACATTATATGCCTCCGGAGGTTCAGCGAGCTAGAGCCGATAAGTTCTTAAATTTGAGGCAAGGTAGCATGAGTGCTCTAGAGCCATGGTAGCTGATATAAGTGACCGGGTACACTGATTTGTGAAGGGCCTAGGGCCTCATTTGATGCATAGGTGTTTGACTGCGTCCCTTCAGGAAAATATGGATATTGCACGCATTCAGGCTCATGCTCGGAACTTAGAATAAAGTTTACAGCAGCAGAGAAGTGAACGCAAGTAGGATAGAGGTCATAGCAAGAGGGCCAGATCTTCAGGCCCGATGAGTGAGTTCAGAGGTGGGCACAGACAGCAGATTTCCAGGCACTCAGGCTATTCTATGACTAGTGCACCTCTACGATTTTCAGGCCAGAGATTTGATAGAACTCCTCGTTCCGGGTCGAGTCAAAGCTATTCGGGGTCTCAGTTTAGAGATGATGCCGGTTAGGCAAGGCCACCCGTACCATGATGTTCCCAGTGTGGGAAGTTGCATTGGGGTCGATGTCGAATGGGTTCAGATGTTTGCTATTCATGTGGTCGACTAGGCCATATTATGCGTGATTGCCTCTCAGTTCGTGGTAGAGGTAGGACCCAGCCTTCAGGGTCGGTAGCCGGGTCTTCAGCATCTGTACGCCCTATGGGGCCAGGTTCACATGCGCCATTTGGCCATAGTAGAGGCAGAGGAAGAGTCCCCAGTTCTAGCGGTCCTCAGCATCGTGTTTATGCTTTGGTTGGACGCCAAGATCTTGAGTCTTTTCCTGACGTGGTCACAGGTATATTATCGGTATTTTCTCATGATGTATATGCTTTGATTGATCCAGGCTCCACATTGTCATATGTTACTCCGTATGTTGCGGGTCGATTTAGAGTCGAACCAGAGTCGATCAAACCTTTTGAGGTGTCTACACCCGTGGGTGAATCGGTAATAGCTAGCCTAGTATATAGAAATTGTGTAATTGTGATTTGTGATCATCGTACTATGATAGAATTGCATGAGTTAGAAATGGTGGATTTAGATGTTATTATGGGCATGGATTGGTTAGCTTCTTGTTATGCTAATGTCGATTGTAGGATGAAAATGGTTCGTTTCCAATTTCCGGGAGAACTAGTTTTAGAATGGAAAGGTAATACGGCATCACCAAAGGGTAGGTTTATTTCCTATCTAAAGGCAAGGAAAATGATCGCAAAAGGATGCATTTATCATCTAGTTCAGGTTCAAGATTTAGAAGCTGAATCGCTGACTCTTCAGTCAGTTCCTGTAGTGAATGAATTTCCGGATGTGTTCCCGGAAGAGCTTCCAGGCCTTCCTCCTGAGCGGGAGATTGATTTTTCCATTGATGTGTTGCCAAGCACTAAGTCTATATCTATTCCTCCTTATAGAATGGCTCCCGCAGAATTGAAAGAGTTAAAGGAGCAATTGAAAGACTTGCTTGAAAAAGGCTTTATTAGGCCTAGTTCATCCCCGTGGGGAGCACCCGTATTGTTTGTCCGAAATAAAGATGGCTCTTGAAAATGTGCACTGATTGCCGACAATTGTATAAGGTGATGATTCAGAACAAGTATCCACTTCCGAGGATTGATGATTTATTTGATCAATTGCAAGGCGCCAAATTGTTTTCAAAGATTGATTTGAGGTCCGGGTATCATCAAGTGAGAGTTAGGGAGAAAGATATCCCTAAGACAGCCTTCAGAACAAGATATGGTCATTTTGAGTTCCGGTTAATGTCATTTGGGCTGATTAATGCACCGGCGGCATTTATGGATTTGATGAACAATGTGTTCAGGCCTTTCCTAGATCTGTTTGTGATTGTATTCATCTACGACATCTTGGTGTATTTTAGATCCGAGGCAGAACATGCGGATCATTTGTGTACTATCCTTGGAGTTCTTTGAACTCAAGAGTTGTTTGCAAAGGTTTCCAAATGCGAGTTTTGGTTGAACTCAGTGGCATTTCTGGGACATATTGTGGTAGCCGATGGTATTCGAGTGGATAGTCAAAAGATTGAGGCCGTGAACACTTGGCCAAGGCCCATAACTCCTACGGAGGTTCGTAGCTTTCTGGGCTTAGCAGGTTACTACAGGAGATTCGTCAAAGGTTTTTCTTCTATTTCTGCACCACTCACAAAGTTGACCCAGAAATCAGCAAAATTTCAATGAACAGATGCTTGTGAGCGTAGCTTCCAAGAGTTGAAAAGTAGATTGACTTTTGCCCCAGTCTTGACACTTCTAGAGGGATTGGAAGGATATGTTGTTTATTGCGATGCTTCAGGTATTGAGCTAGGCTGTGTATTGATGCAACATGACAAAGTGATTGCGTATGCTTCAAGGCAATTGTGGAAACATGAGAAAAATTACCCAACACATGATCTAGAATTGGCTGCAGTGGTCCATGCATTAAAGATATGGAAACATTATTTATATGGTGTCCATGTGGATATTTATACAGATCATAAGAGTCTTCAGTATATCTTCAAACAAAAAGAGTTGAATTTGCGGCAGCGGCGGTGGTTGGAATTACTAAAGGATTATGATGTTGATATCTTGTATCACCATGGAAAGGCGAATGTTGTGGCTGATGCTCTCAGCCGTAGATCCATGGGAAGTTTGTGTGATGTATGACCCGAGAAGAGAGAAATTACTCGTGAGCTCCAGCAGTTAGCTAGCCTAGGAGTTCGAATAGCGGACTCAGGTAGCAAGGTAACTACTATCCAGAATTCAGCAGTCTCGTCACTAGTAGCAGAAGTGAAAGAGCGACAATACGAAAATTCCATGCTAAGGCATTACAGAGATGCACTCCCTCAGAAAGAGGAGTCATCATTTGAGCTTTCAGGAGACGGAGTTCTCCGATGTCAAGGCCGATTATGTGTTCCCAATGTGGCAGGTCTGCGCCACCAGATATTGAGAGAAGCTCATTGTTCCCGTTACTCTGTTCACCCCGGTGCGACGAAGATATATCATGATCTTAAGTCAATGTATTGGTGGAATGAGATGAAGAAAGATATAGCGGAATTTGTAGCTCAATGTCCCAATTGTCAACAGGTGAAAATCGAGCACCAAAAGCCGGGTGGATTGTTGCAAGTTATAGACATCCCAACTTGGAAGTGGGAAGTGATTAACATGGACTTCATTACAGGCTTACCCCGTTCTCGCCGTAAGTATGATTCCATATGGGTGATTGTGGATAGACTCACCAAGTCAGCTCATTTCTTACCAGTCAGAACGACGTATGTGGCAGAAGATTATGCAAAGCTTTATCTTAAAGAGATAGTGAGACTCCATGGTGTTCCAGTAGCTATTATCTCTGATAGAGGGACTCCGTTTACAGCCAATTTTTGGAAGTCTTTCCAAGAGGGTCTAGGGACCCAAGTGAGCCTTAGTACGACATTTCACCCGTAGACTGACGGGCAAGCTGAGCGCACCATTCAGACTCTTGAGGATATGTTACGGGCATGTATGATAGATTTTGGAGGAAATTGGGATGATCATTTGCCACTCATTGAATTTGCTTACAATAATAGTTACCATTCTAGCATTCAAATGACACCGTATGAAGCCTTATATGGGCGAAAGTGTAGATCCCCAATTGGGTGGTTTAAAACATGAGAGACTAAGTTGATAGGGCCATACTTGATCCAGCAAGCCATCGAGAAAGTCAAGCTCATACAGGATCGGTTGTTAGCAGCTCAAAGTCGTCAAAAGTCCTATGCGGATAATCGTCGAAGAGACTTAGAGTTTCAAGTTAAAGATTGTGTATTTTTCAAAGTGTCGCCAATGAAGGGCGTTATGAGATTTGGAAAAAAGGGAAAGCTTAGTCCCCGATACATTGGACCTTATAAGATTGTGCGCAAAGTGGGCAAAGTGGCCTATGAGTTAGATCTACCCCCGGATTTGGAGTCAGTCCATCCAGTTTTTCATGTTTCGATGCTTCGGAAATGTATTGGAGATCCTACTAAGATCATGCCAATAAGCGATGTGCAAGTGATAGAAAAGTTGACTTATGAAGAAGTGCCGATTTCCATACTAGATAGGCAAGTGCGGAAGCTTAGAAACAAAGAAGTGGCCTCAGTTAAGGTTGTATGGAGAAGCAGTAAACGAGAAGAAATGACATGGGAAGCGGAAGGAAGTATGCGATCCAGATACCCGCATTTATTTCAGCCCTTAGAAGAGATCTAAGATGAGGTGTCAGGATCATGAGGTACGTATATTTTCCTTTCATGCTTTTGGTCGTGTGTGGCCATAGATACGTTGATATTGTGATGTAGCCCTGTGAGTCATTGTTATTATGGGTTGTTGTGACAAGATGGTAGTGCCCTATTATAGGGGAGACTCTGGCTAAATTTTTATAGAATCCCCGAGGACTTTAACATTCGAGAACGAATGTTCTTAAGGGGGGAAGAATGTTACACCTCGGAAAAATCCTCCGTTGTTGCACAAGTGGATGAACTAGTGAGGAGTACGAGTATACGATATTTTCATAAGTAAGAAATCACAATTTATGGCCCTAAGTAAGATTCCAAAGGCAATTGCAATAAGAGACAGGTTATGCTCCATAATGACTAATTATAGGTTCTGAGAATGTGGAAAGTTGTAGGTTTGCATTTTGGCCAGTTGAACGTAAAATGGAATACGGCCCGTAAACTGGGTTTACGACCACTGTGCACTATCGACGACTGTTCATCTCAGCTTAGATTTTGGGTTATTAAAAAGGGAACCTAGATTATTATATCATTTCATTTCACTTCTACATGACACCGCTTCTCTTTAAAACATCTCTCTACATAAAATCCACAAGAATTCAAGGATATTTGGTGATCAACAACATAAACTAAGTGAATCAAGTATAAGAAAACCCATTAAGGATTATACAAGTCAAGAAATCTCATTGGAGATAAACTAGGGTTTTGCTCAATTGGAGTATTATCAACCAAGGCTTGTTCCTACAACATCTAAGGTAAGATTTATGGTGTTTATATGTTTAAGGTATTTATGAGTTGAAATACTTGGATTGTAGAGAGGTATGGCAAAATGGGTCATGAATGTGGAATGGTGTCAGTTTGAGAAATAGTTTGAATTGAGTTATGAGTCTTAATGTATTGTAATGTAAATGTGTTATAAATGATGTTGAGAATGTGAGATGAGCAATGCACGTGAATGGACATAGTCGTGTGTCATAGCCATGGATATGGGTGATTGAAGGTAAGCTAAGAAATGTGGATAATGTGAATAAATAATGATTATTGTTATGGTGTTGTGAATGTATTATTGATGTTGGGAGTTGATATACGCTATGGAGGAATGTCGTATAAATAAAGGATATGCTGTCCGATTTTCTCTAGCTTTAGTCATATATGCTAGCTATCGATTCTAATGATAGTATGACTTTAATGAAGGTAGAAACGCTACCATTGGAGGAGAAAGCGCAAGTGTAGAATTGTTGAACAAAAAAGCTATGTAAGGCTAACCCTTCTTTCATAAGGCATGGTTCTTTGGCCAAATATCTAAATCTTCTATGAGACTATGATGTCCTTCAAATGACTTGATCTTCCGAGCTAGTAAGCTCATGATTCATGCTACGCCACGATTGTACTGAATCCTTCGTATGACGAGTAAGCCTATAAAGATAAGTGTGACGAATGACGATAATAGTAATAATGATGTTGATGACGATTATGATAATGATGTAAATAGTAAAGATGCTTATGAGCTATTATGTATATGTTTCTATGTATGACTATAATGGGACCCCGAGCTTATGATGCCGGGTAAGATATGTAAATAACTATGTATATGATTACGTAATGCGTGCACACCTCTGCAGATGGTACGGATAACCCTGACGCCTTGGTAGGGCCAGGTAGATGTAACCCTGAAGCCTTAGTAGGGCCAGGTATGAGTAACCTTGAGCCTTGGTTAGCCAAGTATGTATGAAACACTGATCCTGCATGGTCGGGTATGCTATGTAAATGTTAAGTATAAGATATGATTATGTATATGATATGGATACGAGTATGAATACGAATATGGTACGATATGAATGTGAATAAGGGCATGTATACGAATACGAGTACAAATATGAAACGAATATGGATGTATGTACGTAAATATGCTTTAGAAATGGAAAAGATCCTATGTAAGGCAAGTAAGTGCCCATGACGATGATATTACCATCTCCCATCCTCTGCTATTTCTTATGTTGCTTAATATGCTTCTATATTGATATTGATCATGCTTTACATACTTAGTACATTCTTCGTACTGACGTCCTTTTGTTTGTAGACGCTGCGTCATGCCCGCAGGTGCATAGGGAGACAGGCTCGATCCATAGCTATATTCTCAGAGACTACATAGGAGAGCTCCATTTCATTCGGAGCCATAGCTTTTGGGTACTTATTCTTTTGTGTATGTTATTATGGGCATAGCGGGGTCCTGTCCCGCTTATGTGATATGTTATACTCTTCTTAGAGGCTCGTAGACATGTGATGTGTTGGCTTTATGCCACGTGTTGTGAATAGATATTAGGATTTGTTGTTCTATTTTGACTGTGATATTTTAGTATCTTACGGGTTGACGTTGATACACGGATGGAGTTCTTACAACTCGAGGAGTCTTTCATGATATTGTTGGCGTACCCACGTTGGTACTTGTGACACTAATATATTGTTGGCATACCTATGTTGGTAGTTATGTCATTGATATGTTGTTGGCGTACCCATTTTTGGTACTTGTGATATTGAGTTGATTCTTGATGTTGATATATTCATTGCACTCATTCTCATTCGTCATGATATACTGTTGATGCATTGTTGACACTTGATGAAACATTGTGGTGAGAAGAGCTCAGTTTGCATAAGAGTGGTGTGAATAGTCCAATGTGCGATGGTTGTTCCAGAATCGTGGATTGTGTGAAAGAGAGATGAGAGTCTGTGATCTGAGGTCATGTACCGAAGCGGAATGAGTGTGATAAGAGATCTTGTTGTTGTCATCTGCATACTTGAATCATACATTGAGCACTCATCTTGCGTGCGCGCACACACACACACATATATAAGGCACATTTGACAGGGCGGTGACGACGTGGCCTATGTTGTTTTGAAATACTTAGTAGGTTTTATACCAATTGCGCGACCATTTTATGCTGCGTGATACAGGATGGTTGGCATGCGCGAAGGGTAGGAAGGTCATCTCTATGTTGTGTGATACGGAGCGACATAGCACATGGACTTCGTGAGTCCCCTAGGGCGGTGGCGGTGAGAACCCCCCGTGGGCAAAGATCATATCACCACCCAACTAGAGGGCTATGATGGGCACCCGGAGCTAACACACCGAGCACCTCTAAACCTTGGAAAATTCCCCATTTACGTACAGTGAATATGCTAGTGAAGGGAATAACGTATGCGATGTATTGATAAGTAAGAAATAGCATTTGATGATTTTAACCTAGATTCAAAGACATTTGACGGAAGGGAAGGAGGTTGTCAAGGAAACCAAAGGATGTGTTACGTGTCGGGTAAGAATTATGAGTGACAAGTTAACGATGGTTTAAAGATGTTTTGAAGACGAGTGATAACATCCCTTAGATTGGTATTAAGGTGTTAAACAAGTGTCAAGAAGGTTCCATAAGGATTGGAGATCAAACGAGTCGACGAGAACGAGTTTCGGACAACTGGGCATTATACGGCCAAAACTACTGGCTGTATAAAACATACGGACCGTATGTGGACCGTATGTCTTGACCAGAATAAGGGTCCTCACTGGACCAAACATACGGCCAGACATACATCCCGTATAAAATGTACGGACCGTATGTTGGTTTGTATGTTCTGGTCGGGACAGATTTTAAAACGATATAAGGACCCTTTCCTCATTTAATTCATTTCATTTTCACTCCTACACACTTCAAGAAACCTCTAGAATTCTCTCCAGCCTTCAACCACAAGAAACCAAGAGAAATCCATGATCAACTACATTAATCCCACAAAATCAAGTGTATGAAACCTACCAAAGTTCATCTAAGTCAAGAAACCCTAAAGGAAGTGAGCTAGGGTTTTTGTGCAAGAAGAGAATTCTCACTCAAGGTTTATTCATAAATCATCTAAGGTGATTTTTATGATTATACCTTGTTGTTTAAGGTGTTGATAGTTAAAGACACATGGATTGTAGAAAGATATAGAAAATGGGTCATAAATGTGGGAATAGTGACATTGTTGGGTAAAGGTTTGGATTGAGTCACGATTACTGATATGTTGTGATTGTAAATGTGTTATGAATGACATTTAGGACATGGAATAAGTATTATATGTGAGAAAATGCAATAATGAACTATGACCATGATTATGGAGGAATTGGAGGGAAATGGTGAAATGTGGTTAATGTAGATGAATGATGATTGTTGTTTGCGATATTGTGAATGTTGTTATGAATGTTTGGGAGTTGATATAGAATATGGGGAAAGTTGTATAAACAAAGGAAGTGCTGCCCAATTTTCTTTAGCTTTAGTAAGTACGTTTAAGTAATCGATTAGCTAATGTTCATGCGACTTATCTTGAAGGTAAAAACGTGGGCATTGAAGGAGAACAAGCGAGCGATAGATTAGTTAAACGAAAAGGGTATGTGAGGCTAGTCCCTTCTTTTTCTAAGGCATGATTCCTATAATATGATCTCCTTTATCTTTTCATGACTTTCTTATATTCCGGAAACTATGAGTCAACGATTATTAAGATTTTTTCATGAAACAAAGATAAGAGATGCGTTGTGAATATGAAGATGATGATGATTAGTCTAAGTATAGAGATTCTAAAGCTTATGATACGATAGCCTTACGAAGCCAATGATCCTTATATGATTCCATGATGTTGCTCATTGTTGTTGTACTCACCTTATAATGCTTGTTCCTCCAAGGTGAGGCATGATGATCATGACTACTCCATAATAGAAATCGGGGGTTCTCGACCTTATGTCACCCCGATAGAGTTGTAGCATTTAATTGATTTTAATGCATGCTTCCTGTTAAGTATATGATGATGAGGTTACACCATGCCTAGAGGGCCGGACATGTCACCGCAAAGGCGGGCTTCATACGATTACACCGTTCCTAGAGGGCTGGACATGTCACCGCGAAGGCGGGCTACATATGATTACACCGTGCCTAAATGGCCGGACATGACGCCACTAGTGGGCGGCATATGATGGTTACCCGGACACGGGTTAACGATGAGGATTATGATGCGATGATATATGCGCTATGATGACACATGTACTATGATATATAAATATACGATATATGTATGAAATGTATTCACCTATGAAACTCATGCAGGTTATATCTTCCTCCCATGGCTTATGATTCTTCTATTATATTCATTTCATTCTAGCCTTACATACTCAGTACAATGTTCGTACTGACGTCCGTTTTCTTTGGACGTTATGTTCATCTCCACAGGTAGACAGGGAGGTGAGCTTGATCCAGACTCGTAGGAGTTGTTAGCTGACTTGAGAGCACTCCATAGTTCCGGAGGTGCCTTTGATCATTCTTTTGTGTATATATGTATATTTTGGGCACGACGGGGTCCTGTCCCGTCCTTATGTCTAGCACTCTTGTAGAGGCTCGTAGATACGCAGGTGTGGGTAGTATGGTCTCACATGATTTCTGATGTATATGTTTATATTATTTTGATAGCCGAAGGGCTTATATATATATATATATATATATATATATATATATATATATATATATATATATATATATATATAATGTGATTATGTTCCAATTGAGAAAATGACTTTCTTATGATATGAATACGATAAGTAAATTATCTAGTGACACCTCTCTAGATAATTCTCAACGATTATGTTCATCATCACCAGCAAATAAGGCTATCAAAATATTATCCAACAATATGAACTGACAAGGTTATGAAATGTCTACTGTACACAAATGTCTACGAGCCTCTACATAGAATACAAGTAACCATAATGACCAATACCCATAGACTGCAGCTTCGAAGTAGGTGAAGTGCTCCTGAGAATTCACTGATAAATCACCTACGGGTCAGATCCGTCTACCTGTCTACCTATGGGCATGAACGCAGCGTCCACAAGAAATGACGCCAGTATGAACGGTGTACTGAGTATGAAAGACATGAATAGTAACCTAGTAGGAGATATCGAACATGGAAAATAATATAATAAACGTATGAAGATAAGGTAATATAAAAGAGATCAACTTGTGCCCCTGAATGCCCTTTTAAGGCGAATGTCGTGCATGCTTAGCTTTTTAAAAAAACACTTTCCCATATATATCCATATATAATACCTTGTCTGGCCTTTAAGGCGCGGTAATATATATATAGCGTCTTGCTCGGCCATTAAGGCATGGTAATATATATAGCATCTTGCCCGGCCATTAAGGCACGGTAGTATATATAGCATCTTGCCCGGCCATTAAGGCACGGTGTTATCTTGCCCGGCCATATAGGCGCGGTGTTATCTTGCCCGGCCATATAGGCGCGGTGCTATCTTGCCCGGCCATTTAGGCGCGGTGTTATCCCCAGCTGATCAGTGCGGTGCAATGCATACATATATACATACATACGTACACATAAAAATACATTAATGAAAGCAACATCATCATTAGCATTACCACTATCACCGTATCATTCCTTGAAGGATCAACCATCGTAAGATTAAATCGATGATGTCATGGGAGTCTCGAGAATCATGAACTTAAATAGCAGTGAAACTAGAATCATTATCTTCGCTATATATCACCTCGAAGGAACGAATGACATGAGGTGAGATCATCAACAATAAGTAAGATCAAGGGATTCATGGAATGGCTCAATAATCTCATAATGCTCTCAAATCATAGCTTCGGAGTTTCTAAAAGAGAATCATCATCATAAAACATTTTTTGCTTAACATCATAAGAAGCTTTAAGAGTCATGAACTTCGAGTTTTTGAAAACAAGGAGGTTATGGAAACATTTATGGAATAATAACAGAGGAATCATGCCTTTGAAAAAAAGGGACGAGCCTTAACATACCTGATTGATCTCCTACGAATTAACGTTTATTCTTCCGAACTTGAAAATCTACACTCAAGAGAAATTATAATACTGTTAGACTTACCGTCATATGCCTATCTCAAGTCCTTAAACAAAACTCTTTTAGAATCTGCCAAAATTCGAGCAGCATCTCCCCTGTTTATATGCCTAGCTCGAAATCACAATCCAACAACCAACAACAACAACAACAATACCAATACCAATATAAACAACAATATTATCAATACTAATATATTCCATAAAACATCCCACACGATGTTTTTCAACATACAACAACAATATACACTTCCTTTCTTCCCAATCAAGGAGCATAATCTCATCAACACACCAATAGCATTAGATACCATCTCTATACATGTAAATCAGCCCAGCCACACGGCCACAACATGCGCAAAATAGTCCATAAACACAACAACTACAACACGACATTTTATGATCTTTCCTCCATAACTATTTTCACTTTTTAGACTTGCTAAACCTTCAAATCAACTCAACATAAGAGATAGGATGAAGAACATACCTTATACAAGAACAATCACCTTTCATGGACTAGTTGTGTGTAATCTTGTTAAATTCTTGATATAATGGGCTATAAATGTTTTGGGTTGTGTTGAGAAGTTTCTAGGACTATTGAAAATGTAAAAATGCTGAAACAATGGAGTTAATGGGGGTATTTACATCCCTCATAAGTCAGTTCCACCGACCTTCCCAAGTGGAACCCGCGGAAGCCATTTGGTAGCTTGGAGTCTTTATCTTAAAATGGCCATAACTTTTGATACCGATATTGTGTGAGGGCACACGACCTATGCTTGGAAAGCTCTTTAAATTATCTAACACGTTCATTTTTGGTGTGTTTCCAAATTCCAAATTTATAATAGCATTTTGGCCCCTCCAAATCAAATCATCCGAAAACGTATCATTAAATCATCCTTTTGGAGGGCTTATGCCCATATTTGGCTTAAGGGTCCTTCTTAAGATTTGCTCAACTTCACATGCACTACTCATATCACTTTTCATATGTCCTTTATAAAATCCCGATATGTGGGCCCCACCTTAAGTTACGGTTACGAGGGCTACTTCGAGGTCCATACTTGAACCACCCAATACTTATGGATTTCAACGTACAGAACCACAGGGTGTAACATTCTTCCCCCCTTAAAAACATTTGTCCTCAAATGTTGTAATTGCCAATCCACGACGCTTTTACTGATGTCTTGGAGCAACTGGCCTTCTCTCGTTGTCCTTACACCATATTGTTGGGAGATTACTTATGACAATTATTCATATCGTTCTATCCTACTTGCTATGTTCGGTTTCACAGGTGTCTGGCGAGATACTCTCTAATCCCTGGCAGCATTGCTGTCTTGCTACCCATAATATACCTATTTCTAATTCGTTTATGCTTTCCCTGATACATCCTTGGTATATTAGCACATCTCGAACTTTGTCTTCTTCAGGCTATTACATTTCTTCCTTTGAGATTTTGGAAAGGTCATAAATACTTCAAAATTAAATCTGTTCTTCCCCCCTTTTTAGGGAGGTTCTTATATCCCGGTAACCTTTGATTGTAAATCACCTTTGAAAACCGTCGACGGACTTATACGATCCTTCAACACCTCTATTTCTTATAATGCTGGAATTCCTTTTATCACATGGCTTGGCTTATTTTCCTTTCCGCTAGACGAAGTCTGGTATCCCATCAAATGCTCGTACATTTCAGACTCGCTATAAGTGCCTCCTTTGTTGTCTTTCCACTTTTACCTTTTATGACTAGGAATTCCCTGAGTAAAAGGGATAGCGGAATTCATTAAGTCCCTTCATGGCATATCCAATTATACCTCGCTCCTTTATCCCTAGCCTCCCTTCTTTTTTTTATTCCTCACGGCAATCTCCTTGACACCCTTAAAATTCTTCTTGATCTGGGTTCCCAATTCCGATTTACGCCTATACTATACCGTTAAAAATTAACATTCCACACCTTCTATCCGCTTAACCCATCTGTCCACAATTACCTTAACTACTTATTTGTATCATAACTATGCGTTATAGTTCTTCCAATGTCCTGTTGCTTCTTGTTCTTATCATAAAATCCTTACAACACCTTCTCCTTTCTTGTCCTTCCTGTGGCGAAAGCTGGTCAATATTCATAAATATTTCCTATACATCATTCCTTTATGATTGTAGCTCGATACTCTTTATCCTTATCCCATGTTATTGATGCACTACCTCCCGGTTGACTTTGTTAACTTATTATCCCCTCTTTTGTTGCACTTTGTCATTTGATAGTATTGACCCTGAAGTTCGTGAAATATCCCTTTTAAAAGTGCAATCCATTCTATTCTTAAGTCATCTTTTGGGAAGGCATCTCCATTTCCGAGATAATCAGGCCAATATGACTACACACTTATCTCTTTAGATACCTCCCACGGGCTGGAGATCCCCTTAGTATCGTTGTGGGACCTGATTACTTCACATTCATATTCGTGGTTACTTCCCTTTAATCCGACTTATCAAGATCTGTTTTCTGGCTCCACACATTCATCTTTTGTTCCATGCCACCATACACTATTCTTTTCGTATGCCTACCTCCAACTTTCATCTCAATAGTTCCTTGCCTTGACCATCGTCTCTCTTGGAAGCTTCGCTTTCCCTCGTTACTTACACTTCTCTCTTTTCTCAAGGCATTCTAATCTTTTTACTTGTGCTCACCTTCTATTTTTTCTCGTGATTGTTGCATTGGAATTATCCCACTCTAACTTTCAGTGAGATTAACGTCAACTTACTCTGTAGCATTTGCCACTTGAACTTCGGTACCCTGTTGGAGTAGTACCTTTTTATATATCGCGACGTCGGTTGTCAGGTACACATGATGATTGACGTAGCTACACATGGGATATCATATATATATACTTGTTTTTCCGCACAACACCCTTGCCAATAGACTTGATGTGATGAAAGCTCTTGTCGACATTTGGCTCATTACTAACGTACATCGTCCGCTTAACCCTTCTACCCCTTTGTACTCATAAGTAATTTATATACTTATGTTCAAGGGTCATACTTAAACATATACTTATCCCCGATTTAATCATACTGACATCTCATTAATAAAACATTTTGAGAGGTTTAATTAACTCAAGTTTCACCCCAATCAGGCCAGCAATATAAGGGGTAACGTATAACAATGCAGAACCCAAATCAAGCAATGAATACACATCATAAGAAAATATTGGCATATACCTGTAACAACATCAGGTGAAGACTCCAAGTCCTGTCGGCCGGTTAATACATAAATATTATCTTGAGGACTACTTAAGCTGGATGCTCCCCTCTACCTCCACCACAACCTGCTGATGTCTGAGTGTATCATCCCGGAGGGCGCACCGATGACGATGATCCGGCTACCGATCCCATAGGCTGCACTATCCTTTGACGGCCCAGAAATGGGCACTTACGCATAATGTGGCCTGGCTGACCATAGGCATTGCAAACATCTGAACCAAAACGGTACGGTCCAGAATGTGGCTTACCACATTGTTTACACTGTGATAAGGGCGGTCTTATTTAACCGGATTCACCTCCATACTGGAAACCCAAAACACTAGAGCTATGACCCGATCCAGAATAATTAGGATGATCAAACCTCTTGCGTGCAAATCGAGGAGGCGCACTAGCCACCGAATGGCCTGAGTACCTAGAATTTTGTTGCCACTGACTTCCTCTGAACTCATTGGTGGCGTCTATAGATCTGGCCTTCTTACTGCCACCCCTATCAGAATCACGCTCAACTTTTTGCGACTGCTGCTGTTCTTTCAAATTCTGGGCATGGGCCTGAATACGAGAGATATTCATTCCTTCCTGGAGTGAGGCCGTCAAGCATTCCTTAATCAAATGTGGCCCCAATCCTCTCATAAACGGATGTACATAGTCCCCCATATCAGCTACCATAGTTGGGGCATACCTTGCCAAGGAATTAAAGTGAAGACTATACTCTCGGGCACTCATATTCCCTTGTCTAAGATTCAAGAACTCGTCAGCTCTAGCTCGCCGAACCGCTGGCGGCAAGTAATGTGGGAGAAAAGCATCCACAAACTCTTGCCATACTGGTGGACGAGCACTAACTCCTCTAAGCGACATCCAAACTGCAAACCAATGTACCACAACATCCCGTAATCTATACGAAGCCAATTCTACTGACTCAGTATAAAAAGCAAGCATTAGTCGTAACGTTCTCAGCATCTCATCAATAAAGCTTTGCGGGTCCTCATCCGGTTTCGACCTAAAGAACTCTGGAGGGTCTAAATTGATAAAATCACGAGCTCTAGCACTGACATCTCTGTCACCATGACCCACACTTTGCTGCTAGGCTTGAGCAGCGACTAACTAAGTCAGCAAAAGAATGGCCTATTTCATCTCCTGGCCCGAGACATCAGATGAGGGAACTGGGGGTATTGGAGCTTGACCTGAGGCCTCTTCTTGCTCCTTTGAAATTGGTTAGGTGGGAAAGGTCCGAGATGGGACATCGTTATGAAACTCACCCTCTTCTACTTCCGCTGTAGCTTTCCTTTTCACAGGCATACTCAAATCATAACACACAGTTAGGAAAAGGGGTCCCTGATAGCATAACTCTATCGCACGATCTAAGATAGAAGGAAAAGTTAATGATTCCTAAATGCCCCGTAGCCTCCTGCTTTTAAGTGTGGCACGCTTCACACCCATAAACAGAACTCTACTGAACATGGCTCGTAGACAATCCCTATGACGAACTACTCTGATACTACTTTTGTCATGACCCAACTGGAGGGCCATGACGGACACCCGGAGCTAACACACCGAGCACCTATAAATATACATCTTATAATCACTTTTGGTTGGACCATAAAGATAACTCATGGATATCATAATCTGTAAATATATCTATATATATATATCACAACATAGCGATACCACTCTAGATAATCTTCAACAATTATGTTCATCATCACCAGCCGATAAGGCTACAAAAATATTATCCAACAATATGAAGTGACAAGGTTATGAAATGTCTACTGTACGCACATGTCTACGAGCCTCTACATAAAATACAAGTAACCATAAGGATCAATACCCATAGACTGCAGCTCCGAAGTAAGTGGAGTGCTCCTGAGAATCCGCTGATAAATCACCTACGGATCAGATCCGTCTACCTATCTACCTGCGGTCATGACCACAGCGTCCACAAGAAAGGATGTCAATACGAACAGTGTACTGAGTATGAAAGACATGAATAGTAACCTAGTAGGAGATATCGAACATGGAAAATAATATGCTGAATGGATGAAGATAAAGTAATATAAAAGAGATCAACCTATGCCCTTGAATGCCCTTTTAAGGAGAATGTCGTGCATCCTT
Source organism: Lycium barbarum (assembly GCF_019175385.1). NCBI lineage: Eukaryota > Viridiplantae > Streptophyta > Magnoliopsida > Solanales > Solanaceae > Lycium > Lycium barbarum. The sequence goes on from NC_083337.1 coordinate 73,250,089, forward strand.
AGCTTTTAAAAAAAAGACTTTTCCATATATATCCATATATAATACCTTGTCCGGCCGTTAAGGTGCGGTAATATATACATAGCGTCTTGCCCAGCCATTAAGGCACAGTAATATATACAGCATCTTGCCCGGCCATTAAGGCACGGGAATATATATAGCATCATGCTCGGCCATTAAGGCACGGTGTTATCTTGCCGGCCATATAGGCGCAATGCTATCTTGCCCGGCCATTTAGGCGCGGTGTTATCCCCAGCTGATCAGTGTGATGCAATGCATACATACATACATACATACGCATAAAAATACATAAATGAAATCAACATCATCATTAGCATTACCATTGTCACGACCCCGCTCCTGGGTCATGACTAGTGCCCGAGCTGGACACCCATAGGTACCTATCGGAGATAATCGGACTGATACTATAGGTCCTCGATGTATCACATCGTAATAACATACGCAAGCCGACAAGGCTGCCACTGTATATATCATTATACTACGCAAGCCGACAAGGCTGCCACTACATATCAGTATATTACGTAGGCCGACAAGGCTGCCACTTACGAAACAATAATATGTACAAGCTGGCAAGGCTGCTACAACGACAGAACATCCACAATAATCATATAGACACAACTGATCAAATCTGAACACAACCCACATACATGTCAACAGACCTCTAAGAGTTTCAACAGTGAAATATGACGGGACAGAGCCCCGTCGTACCCCTAGACAAACATACATATATATATAAATCAGAAGGTTTGTACCAAGATCTAGGCTCCGGAACAACGGAGCTCTCCAAGACAACAGAAAGGGAATCCTAAGCTGGCGGATCACCGAAGCGAGTGTCTGTACCTGCGGGCATGAAACGCAACCCCCCCCCCCCCCCCCGAAGAAAGGGGGTCAGTACGGAATATGTACTGAGTATATAAAACATGAAATACAGTAAAAAGGGATCATAACTGAAATAAGGTGTACAGAAAACAAGTACAATGTCCAGAATACCAAGCACTTGCCCTTTGAAACATAAATCATGCATGCCAATATCATATAACATATCAGGCCCATTATGGGACCCCGTAAACATGGTCGCCACCCCGTCTTTGGCGCCATAACACAACATAACACAACAAGCACAACATAACTCCATAAACACAACATAAAATCATAAACACAGCATAACCCCATAACACAGCATAACTCCATAAACACAGCATAACCCCATAACACAGCATAACTCCATAAACACATCATAACACCATAACACAGCATAACTCCATCATATGTACATATATAATATTCCGGCCCTTTAGTAAGGGACCCGGTGAACAATGCAGTGAAACTGTGCACAATAAAATATCCTGGCCCGGGACTCAGTGAAACACATATTGAGACACGCACGAGTGGAGTAGTGAGCAACCATATGAAAATTAAAACATTTTCAAAGACTCAATGGAATAATCAAAATGAACTGTCATTTGAAAATCAGGACGATAGTCATACCAAATACCTTTCGGATGTCACTGTGGATTATATCAGAATAGAACTTCTGGGATCATATATACGTATCAGGGTATATCAAAGACTCAATGGAATAATCAGCACGAACTATCATTTGAAAATCAAGACAGTAGTCATATCAAATACCTTTCGAACGCCACTCGGAAACATATCAAACATCCCACGGATGTCATCATAAGATATATATCAAGAGCCTTAGGAATCATAGTCATATGTCAATATAATATGAAACATCTTATAGAAGTCTGGACATTAGTTATCATAGAGTTCCTAAGAATAGGAACTGATATACATCGACTATTATCCAACGTACCGAAAACTGAAGAGGGAAGCTCAATCACTTGAGCGTTCTACCATCAAGAAGTGAATAAGAATCATAAATCACACCCAAAGCTTATGAATAGAATTACCCCAAGGTTCATATCATTCGTCGCTTAGACCTAATACATGCCAAAAGAAAGAAGGGATAACTTTACATACCTGTTAGCGACTATTTGCAAACCCGTTCGCCTTGTCGCCCTTTTAGACTATTTAATATAAGAGTAACGTTATCGTTAATAACTAGACTTTATAGTTCGCAAATCCGTTGGCCGTCACTTATAGAACTCATTCTTTAACTTATACTTCTCATTTAGGGTTGTTCACTATTCAAGGACTTAACGGAAATCGGGCAGCATTTCCCCTATATTTTCGTCTAACCCGAATTTCCAATTATTCTCCTATTAACACAGAAATACCAACAACAGAGATATATTTATATAAAATTCTCACAACTCAGCCTATAACAATTCTAAATCCATTTCAACCCACGATTTCACATAATAACAATTTCATGTATTTTCTTACTTCTGATTTCGTCAAATTCAGTTTTAACAATTACATTACAACATTATTAACACAACTACACCATAAAATAGGAAAATCTTACAACAATTTCCTCAGAGAAATTTGTACGCTCAATTGTTTCGATTTTTGCTATTTCTTCTTCTCCAACTTAGAATTAAATGTTGCTATCACCTCCTTGAATTTGTATTGCACTTGAAATTGATCAAAATATTCCAAGATCAATTTTTTTCCTCACCACCATGGCTGGCCGAGAGCAGCCATGGTTGATCTCCCTCTTTTTCCTTGATTTTTTGTGAAAATTGATGAAAAAGATGAACTATGTTCATCTTATCTCATATATATAGGATCACCCCTAGGAGGACACGTGTCCCCCTCCTTGGTGAGTCACAAATCCACTTTTTTTGGATTTTTGTTTTAATTTTCTTTTTAAAAAAAAAAATTCGGGTGGGGCCCACATAGTGATTAATCTTAATTAATTTAATTTAATCACTAACTGTTACTTAGTAATCTAATCAAAATTAATTAATACCTAATTTCCAATAATATTTTTACACTAAATAAAATTTATAAACAATTTATGTTTTAATTAAAATGAAAATTAAAGATTTCTATTTCGTGTCTGAAAATGATCTCGTCTTTAACTTGAGTCGATTCTCTTGCGAATAACTCGACGTATAAAAATACGTGATATAACATCCTTCCCCCTTTTAGAACATTCGTCCTCGAATGTTGAATTGGTCCCGTAAGGTTCTATAAGAATTTTGGGGAAGTCTCCCTTATCGTTATAACATATAGTGTCATTAGGCAATTAATATAATCAAGTGAGGAGTTTAAGTCACCTGTAGGTGTAGGGAACAAGTAAAGGTACGTGTTCTGCATCTCCTCCTTGGCTTCCCAGGTCATCTTTTCTCTATTGTTGTTTCGCCATAATACTTTGACGGAAGCCATGTCCTTAGTTCGCAACCTCCTAATCTGCCGATCAAGTATGGCTATAGGCTGCCCCTCGTTGGATAACCCCTCCGTCACCTGGACATCATCTACGGGACATACTCTGGAAGGATCGCCTATACATTTGCGTAGCATTGACACGTGAAAAACTGGATGCACTGCTTCCAAATCAGACGGTAGGTCCAACTCATAGGCAACCCGGCCTACCCTACGGTTAACCTGATAAGGCCCAATGTACCTCGGGCTTAACTTCCCTTTCTTGCCGAATCTCATGACACCCTTCATGGGTGACACCTTCAAGAACACCCAATCACCAACCTAAAATTCTAAGTGTCGACTTCGATTATCTGCATATGATTTCTGTCGACTCTGGGCTGCTAGTAATCTCTCCTGAATAAGCTTCAGTTTATCAACAGCTTGCTGGACCATATCTGGGCCTAGTAACTTAGTCTCACCAACATCAAACCAGTCAATAGGTGACCTGCACTTCCTCCCATACAAGGCCTCATACGGTGCCATTTGAATACTCGAATGGTAACTGTTATTATAGGAAAACTCAATAAGTGGCAAATGATCATCCCAGCTACCCCTGAAATCAATAATACAGGCCCGTAACATATCTTGTAGTATCTGAATAGTACGCTCAGCCTGCCCGTCAGTCTGAGGATGGAATGCTATGCTAAGACTTACTTGTGTCCCCAATCCCTCCTGAAGGATCTCCAAAAGTTAGTTGTAAACTGGGCTTCCCTATCGGAGATAATAGCTGTGGGAACCCCATGAAGTCTCACTATCTCCTTAAGGTATAACCTGGCATAGTCCTCAACTAAATAAGTAGTCCTGACCGGAAGAAAATGGGCTGATTTTGTCAACCTATCAACGATAACCCAAATGGAGTCATATTTTCACGGAGTGCGAGGTAAACCTGTGAAGAAGTCCATATTGATTATCTCCCATTTCCAAGTTGGAATCTCCATCTCCTGTAATAACCCACCGGGCTTCTGATGCTCGACCTTAACCTGTTGACAATTCGGGCACTGAGCAACAAACTCTGCTATATCTTTTTTCATGCCATCCCACCAATACAAGCATCTGAGGTCATGATACATCTTCGTTGACCCTGGATGAACAGAATAACGGGCATAGTATGCCTCTCCCTTAACCTGTTGTCGCAATCCTACAACCTCAGGTACGCATAATCTGCCTCTGTATCGTAGCGCTCCATCAGGTGCAACTTTGAATGGGGTCTCTTCCTTTTGGATAGCTGCATCTCTATAATGCACAAGAATAGGGTCCTCATACTGGTGCCTCTTTACCTCTTCTATGATAGAGGACTCAGCAATTTCTCGAACCGAAACTCCGCAGTTATCAGAATCAGCCAAACGGACTCCAAGACTAGCTAGCTGGTAAATCTCGTGAACTATCTTCTTCCGTTCTGGTTGTACATCCACCAAGCTACCCATAGATTTACGGCTGAGTGCATCTGCTACAACATTTGCCTGCCCTGGGTGGTATAGAATGTTAACATCTTAGTCTTTCAGCAACTCTAGCCACCTCCTTTGCCGAAAATTTAGCTGCTTCTACTTAAATATATATTGGAGACTCTTATGATCTGTATAAATATTCACATGCACGTCGTATAAATAATGTCTCCATATCTTCAAGGCATGAACCACCGCTGCTAACTTCAGATCATGGGTGGGATAATTTCTTTCGTGCTTTCTGAGCTGTCGGGAGGCATAGGCTATAACTCTGCCATGCTGCATCAACACACAACCCAACCCGATGCCTGAGGCATCACAATAAATAACATATCCATCCGGCCCCTCGGGAAGTGTTAGAACTGGAGTTGTAGTCAACTTATCCTTCAATAATAGGAAGCTTCTGCGTTAGCCTTGTTAAAGGTGCTGAAATTGAGGCAAACTTCTCTACAAACCTCCTGTAATACCCTGCTAGCCCCAGAAAACTACGTACCTCGGTAGGCGTCGTAGGTCTAGGCCAAGTCTTCACCGCCTCAATCTTCTGTGAGTCTACCCGAATGCCATCAACTCCAATAATATGCCCCAAGAATGCTACCGAAGTCAGCCAGAATTCACATTTAGAAAATTTAGCATACAGTTTCTGGTGCTGGAGCACTCTAAGTACTGTCCTCAAATGATCTGCATGTTCCTCTTCTGATCGTGAGTAGACTAAAATATCGTCAATAAATACAATGACGAACATATCTAGGAATGGCTTGAACACTCGGTTCATTAGGTCCATAAATACTGCTAGGGCATTGGTCAGCCCAAAAAACATTACTCTAAACTCATAATGCACGTACCGGGTCCTGAACGCAGTCTTCGGAATATCTGCCTCCCTCACTCGCACCTCGTGGTAGCCTGACCGTAAGTCTATCTTTGATAAACACTTAGCACCCTGCAACTGGTCAAATAGATCATCAATTCTGGGGAGGGGATATCTATTCTTTATTGTCACCTTGTTCAGCTGTCTATAATCAATACACATTCGCAGCGATCCGTCCTTTTTTCTCACGAATAATATCGGTGCTCCCCAAGGTGATGTCTTGGGTCTAATGAAGCCTTTTTCTAACAAGTCTCTCAGCTGCTCCTTTAATTCCTTCAATTCTGCAGGTTCCATTCTGTAAGGAGGAATAGATATGGGCTGAGTATCTGGCAATACATCTATAGTGAACTCTACCTCCCGTTCAGTAGAAAGACCTGGAAGTTCATCTCGGAATACATCTGGGAATTCGCTAACTACCGGCACTGACTGAAGAGTCGGCGCTTCTGCCTTCAGGTCATGCACCGGAACCAGATGATATATATACCCCTTTCTAACCATCTTCTTTGCCTTGAGGTATGAAATAAACTTACCCCTCGGCGATGCTGTATTTCCCATCCACTCTATAATTGGTTCTCCTGGAAATTGAAAACGAACTACCTTTCGCCTACAATCAACGTTAGCATAACAAGAAGCTAGCCAATCCATACCCATAATAACATCGAACTCCGTCATATCCAATTCTATCAGATCTGCTTTGGTGCAACGGCTATATATAATTACCGAACAATCTCTATATACTTGCCTTGCTATAACAGAATCTCCTACCGGTGTAGCTACCTCAAATAGTTTTATCGGTTCAGGTTTTATCCCAATTCTACTGGCAACAAAGGGAGAAATATACGATAAAGTAAAGCCTGGGTCTATCAATGTATATACGTATCGGGAGAAAATCGATAGTATACGTGTAACCACATTTGGTGACGCCTCCTGATCCTGTTTACTAGCCAAAGCATATATGCGGTTTGAATGAATGCTAGAACTGGAAGCTCGCCACGACCTCTACCACGGCCTGCTGGTACCTGAACACCCTGCCCCATTGGGTGCATAGCTACAGAAGAAGATGAACCAGCAACCGATCCAGTAGGCTGAGTTGCACCACCTGGACTACCCCCGAAGGGACACTCCCTCATAATGTGGCCTTGATGGCCGCAAGAAAAGCAAGCACCTGTAGCATGATAACACTCTCCAGAATGATGCCTTCCACACCGAGAACACCGAGGCAAAGGTGGCCTCGACTGACTGGAACCTCTGTTCACCCGCGAACCCGAAGCCTTGGAGCTTTGACCGGCTCCTGAGTATCCTGTGCTATCGAATCTCCTACCTGTGAACTGTGGGGGTGCACTACGGGCTGGTTGAGAAGGATATCTATTATACTGCTGAGGCTGCCCGCCTCGAAACCCACCGGAATACCCAGCCGATCTAGCTCTCTTATGCTGGCCCCTATCATGATCTCTATCAGGCTGACACCCTCTGTGTCGATCCTCTACCCCCTGTGCATATGCCTGTACCCGAGCAATATCCATACCTGGATGAGAAGCCATCACCATACAGCTATCAATCAAATAACGATCTAACCCCATCACATACCGATGCACTCTATCCGTCATATCAGCTACTATAGTGGGTGCATATCTAGCCAATGAGTCAAACTCTAGACTATACTCTCGAACACTCCTGTCATTCTGCCTCAAATGTAAGAATCTATCAACTCTAGCTCACCGCATCTCTGGGGTAGGAAGTGGCCAAGGAAGGCATCCACGAACTCATCCCATACTGCTGGAGGAGCGTCCTCGCCCCTAGATAACTCCCACGACTCGTACCAATTAACAGCTACATCCCGCAACCTATACGAAGCCAACTCAACAGACTCAGTCTTAGAAGCCTTGATTATCCTCACCGTATGCTGCATCTGCCGAATAAACTCCGACGGATCATCCTCAGGCTTTGACCCAAAAAACTCTGGAGGCTTACAACTTAAGAAGTCATGAGCCCTCAAACTATCATGTCTATCAGCCTGGTCAACTCCTAATCCTTGCCTGCGAGCCTGCCCTGCCACTAATCTGGTGAGTATCTAAATTGCATCTCTCATGGCTCTATCCTCCGCCCCTGGCTGAGGAGCTGGAGGCTCAGGTGCTGGAACCTCAAGTACAGGCGGTAAAGCCGCCCCCTGACCCGGAGCTGTCGCTACCCTAGGTTCCTCTAGAAATGGCGGTGTAGCAGAACTCGCGGACTGGAGCACAACCTCAGGCATAATCTGGGCACGGGCCCTAGTAACTCTCCGAGTCTGGCTAGTATCCCCTGCTACCGATTTGCCCTTCTGGGCAGCTATCGCTTTCTTTGGAGCCATAGCTGTAAATATAATAGTCCGTTAGAAAGGGATCATCCTGATAATATAGCTCTATCGCACGATATAGGATAAGAAGAAAATATGACATCCTAAATGTCCTGTAGCTTCCTATTTATAGATGTGGTGCACAACACACCGATAAACAAGACTCTACTAGACACGGTCTGTAGACACTCCGAGGATGAACTGCTCTGAAACCACTTTTGTCACGACCCCGCTCCGTAGGTCATGACTAGTGCCCGAGCGGGACACCCATATGTACCTGTCGGAGATAATCGGACTGATACTATAGGTCCTCGATCAATCACATCGTAATAACATACGCAAGCCGACGAGGCTGCCACTGTATATATCATTATACTACGAAAGCCGACAAGGCTGCCACTACATATCAGTATATTACGTAGGCCGACAAGGCTGCCACTTATGAAACGATAATATGTGCAAGCCGGCAAGGCTGCTACAACGACAGAACATCCACAATAATCATATAGACACAACTGATCAAATCTGAACACAACCCACATACATGTCTACAGACCACTAAGAGTTTCAGCAGTGAAATATGACGGGACAAGGCCCCGTCGTACCCCTAGAAAAACATACATATATATATACATTAGAAGGTTTGTACCAAGATCTAGGCTCCGGAACAACGGAGCTCTCCAAGACAGCAGAAAGGGAATCCTAAGCTGGCGGATCACCGAAGCGAGTGTCTGCACCTGCGGGCATGAAACGCAGCACCCCCCCGCCACTCCCCCGAAGAAAGGGGGTCAGTACGGAATATGTACTAAGTATATAAAACATGAAATACAGTAAAAAGGGATCATAACTGAAATAAGGTGTACAGAAAACAAGTACAATGTCCAGAATACCAAGCACTTGCTCTTTGAAACATAAATCATGCATGTCAATATCATATAACATATCAGGCCCATTATGGGACCCGGTAAACATGGTCGCCACCCTGTCTTTGGCGCCATAATACAGCATAACACCATAAGCACAGCATAACTCCATAAACACAGCATAACATCATAAACACAGCATAACCCCATAACACAGCATAACTCCATAAACACAGCATAAACCCATAACACAGCATAACTCCATAAACACAACATAACCCCATCGTATGTATATATATATCATATTTCGGCCCTTTAGTAAGGGACCCGGTGAACAATGCAGTGGAACTGTGCATGATAAAATATCCTGGCCCGGGACTCAGTGAAACACATATTAAGACACGCACGAATGGAGTAGTGATTAACCATATGCAAATTAAAACATTTTCAAAGACTCAATGGAATAATCAAAACGAACTATCATTTGAAAATCAGGACGATAGCCATACCAAATACCTTTCGGATGTCACTGTGGATTATATCAGAATATAACTTCTGGGATCATATATACGTATCAGGGTATATCAAAGACTCAATGGAATAATCAGCACGAACTATCATTTGAAAATCATGACAGTAGTCATATCAAATACTTTTCGAACGCCACTCGGAAACATATCAAACATCCCACGGATGTCATCATAAGGTATGTCAAGAGCCTTAGGAATCATAGTCATATGTCAATATAATATGAAACATCTTATAGAAGTATGGACATTAGTTATCATAGAGTTCCTAAGAATAGGAACTGATATACATCGACTATTATCCAACGTACCGAAAACTGAAGAGGGAAGCTCAATCACTTGAGAGTTCTAACATCAAGAAGTGAATAAGAATCATAAATGACACCCAAAGCTTATGATTAGAATTACCCCAAGGTTCATATCATTCGTCGCTTAGACCTAAGACATGCCAAAAGAAAGAAGGGACAGCTTTATATACCTGTTAGCGACTATTTGCAAACCCGTTCGCCTTGTCGCCCTTTTAGCCTATTTAATATAAGAGTAACGTTATCGTTAGTAACTACACTTTCTAGTTCGAAAATGCGTAGGCCGTCACTTATAGAACTCATTCTTTAACTTATACTTCTCATTTAGGGTTGTTCACTATTCAAGGACTTAATGGAAATCGGGCAGCATTTCCCCTATATATTCGTCTAACCCGAATTTCCAATTATTCTCCTATTAACAAAGAAATACCAACAATAGAGATATATATAAATATATAAAATTCTCACAACTCAGCCCATAACAATTCTAAATCCATTTCAACCCACGATTTCACATAATAACAATTTCATGTATTTTCTTACTTCCGATTTTGTCCAATTCAATTTTAACAATTACATTACAACATTATTAACACAACTACACCATAAAATAGGAAAATCTTACCACAATTTCCTCGGAGAAATTTGTACGCTCAATTGTTTTGATTTTTGAAATTTCTTCTTCTCCAACTTAGAATTAAATGTTGCTATCACCTCCTTGGATTTGTATTGCACTTGAAATTGATCAAAATACTCCAAGATAAATTTTTTTCCTCACCAGCATGGCTAGCCGAGAGCAGCCATGGTTGATCTCCCTTTTTTTCCTTGATATTTTGTGAAAATGGATGAAAAAGATGAACTATGTTCATCTTATCTCATATATATAGGATCACCCCTAGGAGGACACGTGTCCCCCTCCTTGGTGAGTCACAAATCCACTTTTTTTGGGTTTTTTTTTTTTTTAATTTCGGGTGGGGCCCACTTAGTAATTAATCTTAATTAATTTAATCCTAATTAATTTAATCACTAACTCTTACTTAGTAATCTAATCACAATTAATTAATCCCAAATTTTCAATAATATTTTTACACTAAATAAAATTTATAAACAATTTATGTTTTAATTAAAATGAAAATTAAAGATTTCTATTTCGTGTCCGAAAATGATCTCGTCTTTAATTTGAGTCGATTCTCTTGCGAATAACTCGACGTATAAAAATATGGGATATAACAACCATTATCACTGTATCATTCCTTGAAGGATCAACCATCGTAAGATGAAATCGATGATGTCATGGGAGTCTCGAGAATCATGAACTTAGATAGCACTGAAACTAGAATCATTATCTTCGCTATATCTCACCTCGAAGGAACGAATGACATGAGGTGAGATCATCAACAATAAGTAAGATCAAGGGATTCACGGAATGGCTCAATAATCTCATATTGCTCTCAAATCATAGCTTCGGAATTTCTAAAAGAGAATCATCATCATCCTTACAATCATCATAGAACATTTTTCGTTTAACATCATAAGAAGCTTTAAGAGTCATGAACTTCGTGCTTTTGAAAACAAGGAGGTTATGGAAACATTTATGGAATAATAACATAGGAATCATGCCTTTTAAAAAAAGGGACGAGCCTTGACATACCTGATTGATTTCCTACGAATTAACGCTTATTCTCCCAAACTTGCAGATCTACACTCAAGAGAAATTATACTACCATTATACATATCGTCATATTCCTATCTCAAGTCCTTAAACCAAACTCCTTTAGAATAGGCCAAAATTCGGGCAGCATCTCCCCTATTTATATGCCTAGCCCGAAATCACAATCCAACAACCAACAACATCAACAACAATACCAACATATACAAGAATATTATCAATACTAATATATTCTATAAAACATCCCACACGATTTTTTTCTACATACAACAACAATATACACTTCCTTTCTTCCCAATCAAGGAGCATAATCTCATCAACACACCAATAACATTAGATACCATCTCTATACAGGTAAATCAGCCTAGCCACATGGCCACAACATGCTCAAAATAGTCCATAAACACAACAACTACGACACGACATTTTATGATCTTTCCTCCATAACTATTTTCACTTTTTAGACTTGCTAAACCTTCAAATCAACTCAACATAAGAGATAGGATGAAGAACATACCTTATACTTGAATGAATTCAGCCATACCAACTTTCTTCAAGACCAAACTTACCACTACATCACGTAGAAGCAAGAACAATTACCTTTCATGGACTAGTTATGTGTAATCTTGTCAAATTCTTGATTTAATGAACTATAAATGTTTGGGGTTATGTTGGGAAGTTTCTAGGACTATCGAGAAGTAAAAATGCTGAAAAAATATAGTTAATGGGGGTATTTATACCCCTCATAAGTCGGTCGCGGAGGCCATTTGACAGCTTGGAGTGTTTATTCTTAAAATGGCCATAATTTTTTATCCCGCTATGGTGTGAGGGCCCAAGAACTATGGTTGGAAATATCTTTCAATTATCTAAATTTTTTATTTTGGGTATGTTTCCAACTTCCAAACTTATAATAGCATTTTGGCCCCTCCAAGTCAAATCATCCGAAAACGTATCCTTAAATCATCCTTTTGGAGGGCTTATGCACATATTTGGCTTAAGGGTCCTTCTTAAGATTTTCTCAACTTCCCATGTACTACTCATATCACTTTTCATCTATTCTTTATAAAATCCTGATATGTGGGCTACTTCGAGGTCCATGCTTGAACCACCTAATACTTACAGATTTCAACGTACAGAACCACGGGGTGTAATAGATCTAGGGTCACCTCTGTCTTTTAGGTAAAGATCCGGAATGAGAGGCACTAAGACTTCGCGAGTCATCTTGGGTTGTGCTACTGAGAGGTCGATATTTTCATCTGGAGTACATGTGTACGCAACATTTGCATAGCATTGCATTGTATCCATACTTTAGTGCATTGTATTGCATCATGGCTTATATTGAGATGTTTGGGTGTTGGATTCAGATTTGATATATTTGGACTTGCCACATTTGGGATTAGATGCTCTACTTAGGCGATGGCGTGTACTTTGCTTCGATTATGTTTGAATTTTACTTGTTGGTTTATCTTCCTATCTTGCCTTATTGTCTAAATTATGTTAGCTATGCTTAGTTGGCCGATGATGCCTACTAGTACCGTTGTTTGTACTGACCTGCATTTGCTGCATTCCTTTATGAATGCAGCGTATTAGGTTAGGTCTGCTTCCATCTCTTGTAGCTGATCGTCGTCTTCAGCACTATTGTGAGTTTCTAGGGTGAGCACGGACGTTCACTGCCCTGAAGACTCTTCCTATTTTATGTCTTATTATTCCTATTTAGAGACATAGACAGATTTATGTATTATTACTCCAGACTTGTATATTTTCATTAGATGTTCTTGTATGACTTAGACTAGACCGTAGGAGTATTTTCCTTATTCTGCACTATTTCTATTATATATAATTAAGACTTAAGTAATTATTCTTTTCTGCTTGCTTGATCTATTATTCATGTCTTTCCTTAACATTGGGTTGAGGGTTCGCTTACCGAGGTTGGAAAGGTAAGTGCTCACACGACTTATGTAAAAATGGGTCGTGACAAGTCGGTATCAGAGCCCTAGGTTACCCGATCTATAATACAAGAGCGTGTCTAGAAAGGTTTCGTAGATGGGTATGATGAGCTCCGTACTTATCTATGAGAGGCTATATGACATTTAGGAAACTTTGAATTCTTTCATTCTCTCGTGCGACTTTATTCCAATTGGTATCTAGTAGATTCCAATTGGTATCTGAACTTTCTTATCTTAATCACTCATCGAGGGCGCACACTCATCCTTAAATTCTTATGCAAACGGTCGGTCTATGACGTGTTGTGAAATGGTACAAGATGTGTTATCCTGATTCAGATGCGTGATGAAGTTCAATCATTAGTTATGGCCTGAGGTTTCGATTATGAGGAGCCACGATTAGACTCCACTGCTATGTGGAGTCACGATTAGACTTGTTTATTATAAGAGTTCGTGAGAAATGTGAAGATAGTTCAGTGGGTTATAGGATCTCAATGTTTCAGCGTTATGTTGCTCGGAAGTGATAAAGTGCATGTATGGCTTAACAATAGTGGGTTGCTCGATGATATGATCGGTTTGACTTTAGCTTCATCAGTGCTTTATTATGGTGTGCCTGACACTGGCGAACCTATGGCGGTTTGACCATTCGGCAATAGTAGAGTATTAGATTTTTGGTATATAGGAATAAGTGTAAGTTTGGTGATGACATCGAATGTGGACAACGTATTGTGATGGCGCGTAACGAAGAAAGGAAGTTGACAATAAGAACATGAAGTAAGTCATTGGTGGAAAGCGCGTAGCAATGTGAGATGTTGCTCCCAAACGCACACGCAAGTATACGTGGTCGTACAAGTAATATAGACTGTTAAGTCCAGATATCGATCTCACAGAGACATAGATTCTACTATTAAACTAATTCAAATTCGAATGAAACTATTCAAGAAAGTGAAAACCAAGATTGTTTGTTGTACTAAACTAAAACTTGAAAAGTAAACAATTTATGATGGGTGTTTTTATGACTAGGACTATGTTGACAAGGACTATAAGAATTATTAGATGAGAGAAAGATCTAGGGTTATGGCTTTCGACCATCCAGTTGATCTTCAGACAATTCCACATATTTTATTTCCTGGGTTACTAGTTAACGGATTAATTATGCTTTATGATATTCTCTCGAACTACTCACAAGCTTGTAGATGTTACTATAACGCCTATATCTCTATGGCCATCAGAGGTAACAAGAACACGTTTGTTTCTCGGTTTTCAACTAAGCAGGGCTAAAGGGTATATCTCTATCCTCATTAGCGAAACGATTAAATTGAAAAAACTCTATTTATTCTTATTACGTACGTGAATTCCCTTTCTCAAGTTCAATTCACGCACCACAGATAGTGTCTAACTATTGGCCAGATAATCAAACAATTAAAACCAAGAATAAATAAGCAACCCATAATATGAAAAATCAATAGATAATAATCGTCATCAAATCAACTTCCAAGTCTTTCGCCACAACCCTAGAACTAGGAGATTTAGCTACTCATGATTCGATCATAGACAACAGAAGCCATGAATAAACTAGGGTTGAAAAAGATGAAAAATAAAATAACCTAGAGAGAGAAAAAGGAGAACGGTGGCTTACAAATCCTTGAATAATCCCATAATACCGTTCTCAGCTATCAAAACGTCTATATATAGGCTAGGGTTAAAATAACAAATAAGGAATCAAAATCCTATCCTAATCGGGATAACGTCCTCAGATTCCCGCTTTCCTTCCGCTTCGCGGAAGGATCGCGCAATGATCTGCAGCTGCTCGCCTTCTTCACGCGATGCGGACCGATCGCGCACTCTGATGACTGAGTTTGGTTGTTCCGCTTTCTTCACGCGATGCGGATCGATGGCCTGACTTTCTGGAGCTTCTCGCGATCCTTCCGTGATGCGGAAGGAAAGCGAGGTTCTGCAGTCGATTACTCTCCTTTTAGTTCGCCCTTCGCGGTCATCGACTCGTCACCTCAGCCAATCGACATCTGCTATGACATCCAATCATTTCAAGCACATTTTCCATCGTTTGTCGTCATCGTACCTATACACATGAAAATGTAACGACATAAGTTCAAATACGACGGTTACTTCATGAATTAAGCGATAAAAGTCACAAGAAGAAGTTGTAATACGACACAAAACATGATATTTGTGCCAAATATCACCACCCCCCACTTAGACTTCGCTCGCCCTCGAGCAGACACAAACCAACCTCAGACTCTGCTTCCAGCTCACTCATTCAAATAGGTCTGCAACGAGATTCGGCTAGTATGGCTATTTCAAAAGAAAATTTCCAAAACCACAACAATAAGCCAATTTGCGAAAGCCATGCCAAAGATTTAAAACCTCATTTTCATCACCAAGGACCACCTTCCTACAAACACTTCAAATTTAAAACCCATTGACCTAACGACACCACGTTAAAGCATGTAAGCAACCTTCTGATCAAGGAATCAACGCTTCACTACTCTGTTGCTAATTATGTGCCCTCACCAACATAAAGTAGTCCATATCCCTCAAGAATCACATATGTTTGAATCAATGGACATAAAATCATTAAGTACGCTTACTCTCACAAAGATTATCACATGTAAAGTACGACATACCATAGGCTTGCCCGTAGTGTAACCACTCCACTAATACAAGTAAGACAAACCTAGAATCAAGTAGGACTTTGCGGATTGTAATGTAGGCTGAGGGACGGGTAGGAATTATTTGGATAATAGTGACTAACCTCCCTAAGCACTTTAATACATATATTTTTATCATTCTCGCACAATTTCTTCATTATCCCTTATTCAACCCCAACCAACCTTTGAATTTCTCCCAATTCACCATTTTATTTGTTCTAGCACCACTCTTTAAAAGTCACAGAAGTTAGAAGGAAAACTTTTTTTTTTCGCTACACATATATATATATATATATATATATATATATATATATATATATATATATATTTTCAGATTTCTTTCTTTTCTTTTTTTTTCTTTCAATTCCCAGCTAACAAGTGAATTAGTTCTTTTCATTCGGTGCTCCCATTGTCTTCCTAGATTACAATTAACAACCATTTCCCCTTTTTATTTCACCTCCCAACTCCCATTATACATGTAAATGATTAAAGTACTCATAGAGTATTTGGATCAAAAATCAAGCTTTATAGAACGAAGGGGTAAAGGCTAATTAACTGCTATCAAAGAAAAGGCTAAAGGCTCAAAAGGGTTAACTAGGGTGCTGTTTGCAAGTTGGTGGGATAACTTTTTAGGATTTTTAGTGACTAATCAAAGAAATGCCTCTATCATTTTCTAGGCTCAACCGAACTTCATTTCGCTTTGCGAACACACAGGGCAAGTTCTAGACGTCAATACCAAACATGGATACAAATGAAAAAACCTTACACACACATGGCACACAGTCAACGCAAGAGGGATCCGGTTGTCCCTCGAATCAAACAACAATGCCAAGTGGGTCATGGGTCATATGAGTCACGAAAACCATTTTCAAGTGCTTTCAAGAAAAGTGATACAATTTCACGGCATGTTTTCACAAAAAATTTTAAGATCACTCATATGCCAATACTTCACCTAACCTGTGCACTTAGCATTTGAATACACCTATCCTAAGGACTAATTTTCCCTCAAGCAGGTTGTCATCCACCCGTCATCAGGAAAAGCCCTTTCTATGACTATAAAATAAAAATCTACCTACGCCCGGTTCAAAGGCCCCCCCTCGGGAAAGAACTGAGGCCATAAGAAAACCAAAGGGGGTGGATGATGAATGCCTACTAAAAGAAGTTATCAAAGAAAAATAGGGAAAATAAAATCTTTTTGACTTTTTTTTTCTTCTCGACACTAAGCCGCAAAACTACTAAAAAAAAATCCTAAGGCGTACTAATCATCATCTGCAACCTCAAAACATGTTGTTATAAACCAGGGACGTATTTTCCCACCCCACACTTAAAATTATGCAATGCCCTCAATGCATATATATTTCAAAAAAAAAAAAACAAAGCGCAACCAAGGTAAGAAGTACTCCCTGGGGCCCACTAGGGCCTAGCTAGCAACATGATCATCATCATCAAGGGGCGAATGACCCCACACTTAAAACTCTGGCATACTCCTCAACTTTCAACTTTGGGTACTCATACTTCCCCTAATCGTCGTGGCACGACATGAATCAACTTTTTCCTCCACCTCGAACTTATGAATTTCACTCTTAATTTTGCATCCAATTTTCTATCACGCTTCTGGGCAGTGGTGTGAAAATAAAAGAACCAATCAATAGATATCGTTTCTTAAACTTCTTGGCCCTTAAGTGAGGATTGTCGCTTTGTCTTTTCGGTGTGGCAAATTTCAGGATGTAAGGCTCTTGTTTCTCATCTCTACAATTCTTCATCGGTGTGGATGGCTCGATTTCCATGTCGCCAACCAAACATAATGTAGAAAAGTGTTTAGAATGAGGACCAACACGCCCCAACTCTAAAACTGCATTATTTTTGACATCTTCACTTTTGTACACTTCCTCAATAATGACATCATCAACAAAGATCTGATCGAATGGTTGGAGTTCCTCTATCTGCTTCACATGCGGGCCACTATCCAAGGTAATATGTAGTTGGGCATCAGACGCCTCAACCTTTTTATTCATTTGTACCTGCAAGCCATGGATATCTGAGCCAAATTGGTCTATCTCTTGTTCGAGCTCAGTTCTACCTTCTATCAGTTGTGTAGCCATGTTTTTAAGACCATCACGGAGAAACCCATGAAATTTCATTTGTTGAGCTTGTTCTGTTAGCCAAGATTGGCTCATTATCTCTGCTTCTTCAAAGCTATCTACTTGTGGGAACTCGCTCTCTTCTTCTCTTTGAGGTTCGTCTTGAGTATTGGCTAAGCCTGTAATTTGTAGATCATTACAAGTTTCGGCCTCGGCCTGCATCTCTGTGAGGTTGGCACGAATCCTCTCCATGGCTTTCCACATTTCTGCGTTTTGCTTTCTCATTAATGCATCATTTGCTCCCCTATTTGCTTTATCATATCACTAACCCAAGCAAGACTTTCCGCATCCTCCACTTCATTACTACTGTCAACATCACAAATAACAGGAGAATCATAATATGGGCTCGGGGATAGGGAGTGAGAGTTAGGACAACCATTCCAATGACCGTCTTGACCACCACATATAATACAAATATTCCACTAAAAAGATTGGGAAGGTGCACACAACCCATTCCCGGAAATATTTTGACAGTGTTGCCACAAGTGTGGTCCCCCACAAATCAAACATGGATAACCAAAATAGGAACAACCAATATTCGACCAATTTTTACTCCAAGATGCCATATCAAGCAAACTAACCAAAATATTAAACTAAAAATAAAATAAAATAAAATATAAATAAATAAATAAATAAATAAAAACATGAATAGAAATTCTAAAATCCAAATTAGAAAAACAGTAATATTGCTAAGTCCCCGGCAGCGGCGCCAAAAACTTGTTGCTCCCAAACGCACACGCAAGTATACGTGGTCGTACAAGTAATATAGACAGTTAAGTCCAGATATCGATCCCACAGAGACTTAGATTCTACTGTTAAACTAATTCAAATTCGAATGAAACTATTGAAGAAAGTGAAAACCAAGATTGTTTGTTGTACTAAACTAAAACATGAAAAGTATACAATTTATGATGGGTGTTTTTATGACTGGGACTATGTTGACAAGGACTGTAAGAATTATTAGATGAGAGAAAGATCTAGGGTTATGGCTTTCGACCATCCAGTTGATCTTCAGACAATTCCACATATTTTATTTCCTGGGTTACTAGTTAACGGGTTAATTATGCTTTATGATATTCTCTCGAACTACTCACAAGCTTGTAGATGTTACCATAACGCCTATATCTCTATGGTCATCAGAGGTAACAAGAACACGTTTATTTCTCGGTTTTCAACTAAGCAGGACTAAAGGGTATATCTCTATCCTCATTAGCGAAACGATTAAATCGAACAAACTCTATTTATTCTTATTACATACGTGAATTCCCTTTCTCAACTTCAATTCACGCACTACAGATAGTGTCTAACTATTTCCCAAATAATCAAACAATTAAAACAAAGAATAAATAAGCAACCCATAATATGAAAAATCAATAGATAATAATCGTCATAAAATCAACTTTCAAGTCTTTCGCCACAACCCTAGAACTAGGAGATTTAGCTACTCATGATTCGATCATAGACAACAGAAGCCATGAATAAACTATGGTTGAAAAAGATGAAAAATAAAATAACCTACAGAGAGAAAAAGGAGAACGGTGGCTTACAAATCCTTGAATAATCCCAGAATACCATTCTCAGCTATCAAAACGTCTATATATAGGCTAGGGTTAAAATAACAAATAAGGAATCCAAATCTTATCCTAATCGGGAAAACGTCCGCAGATTCCCGTTTTCCTTCCGCTTCGCGGAAGGATCGCGCAATGATCTGCAGCTGCTCGCCTTCTTCACGCGATGCGGACCGATCGTGCACTCTGATGACTGAGTTTGGTTGTTCTGCTTTCTTCACGTGATGCGCATCGATGGCCTGACTTTCTGGAGCTTCTCGCGATCCTTCCGGGATGCGGAAGGAAAGCGCGGTTCTGCAGTCGATTACTCTCCTTTTAGTTCGCCCTTCGCGGTTATCGACTCGTCACCTCAGCCAATCGACATCTGCTACGACTTCCAATCATTTCAAGCACATTTTCCATCGTTTGTCATCATCGTACCTATAAACATGAAAATGTAATGACATAAGTTCAAATACGAAGGTTACTTCATGAATTAAGCGATAAAAGTCACAAGAAGAAGTTGTAATACGACACAAAACAGGATATTTGTGCCAAATATCATGAGACTCATAGAATATCTTAGACATGTGGACTTTCGAGAGACTGGGAAGGGAAAAATTGGTATCTGGCATAGCTGTCAGGATAAGGTTGTGACTGGTACTACGGTTATTCTTGATATAAGTTAGTTGATGTTAAAGAACTATTCTTGTTAATTAGTGAATGCTACGGGCATATCTTTTGATCGATAAATTGACTGGGTTTTAGACTTCTAAGAGTTAGTAATCGACTTATGGAAAAGACTTCAAATATGGGCGAACGTGATAAGTTAATGACTTGAGGAGTACTGGTTATTTCACTTAGATTTGAGGAGATCAGATATTGCTTTGGTAATTCGTTTGGCTTAGATGGATGATTAGTTTAGAGGATCGAGTGGAATTGAGCATTTGTTGGTTAGTAGTGATAAAAGTGTTGTGAAATGAAATACGAGAATTGAAGGATTACAATAAGACACCTTGCTATCAGGTTCAGGGGATTAAGGTTTGTAAGACTTGAGGTAAGATAACATGGGTACTTCAAATGATAGAATAGACGATGATAGGTTAACTGAGTTAAGTTTGGTACACATTTTGAAAATCGGGTATGGCAATTCAGGCAAGGACGTTTCAGTGAGATACATGAGGATATTAGTGACACTGGTTGTGTAATGTGCTAGATTTAGAGTTGTGGCCTACCATTACCTTCAAATGTGATTCAGTCAGCGTACTAGACTTATGGTTATGTGATAGACTAATGAGTGGGTTTGAGTAATGGTCATACGATGGCGGTATAAGTGAACTGATAGAAATTAAGGAGTGGAAGAGTCAAAAAAAGGTATAGTTGATCGAGAGTCGGCAAGAATGAGGACGTCTTAGGATTACTTGAGTCTATTTAGGTTGTGGCATCGTTGTCTTGCATATTCAGATGAGGTATGATAATTCCGTGAGCTTAATAAGGAAATCAACAGGGATGGACTATGTGATATGACAGAGTTCCATGAGGTTCATGATCAGCAACTAGTGAGGAGCAAATTTCAGTGAACCGACATGTTTAGGTTTATAAGAAGTGGCTAGGTGGTACACCGTTGTATAAGCTTCATAACGTTCTACAGTGGACGAGTTAGCAGGCCTTAAGAGAAAAGATTGTGAAATACCTATCATGTGAGGACTAGAGTTATATTTTCGAGGTGAGACCCTACTCGCACTATAAGAAAAAGGATTATTAAAGACCAAGTTTTAGTGACGGGTTTAAAATATGGTCCCTAATGGTATACTTACGGAGATGAGATTATTATCTAGTCCCCAATTCTCCTTTTTATTTTCTGCTCAAACGAAGGGATTTAATCTGGTCCTTAAAAACATAAATTCCCGGTCGCTATTAATAAATTTTACAGGGACTAAAAGCGCAAATATGATATAATAATATATGTTGTGCTCTGAAAATCTCTCTCTTCACCAAAATCCCTAAGCCCCTAAAATACTGCTAGTAAGTCAAATTGCAATTGCTTGAGACTACAATATCCGCAAAGAGACCAGATCCCAATCATTCACTGCATTGGTGCCATCGTGCTTCCTTCAGTTCGATGTCTTTAATTTATCTGAGTCATTCATGTCAATCTTTCCTTTTCCGATGAAAACAAAATATCTTCCTTTTTGTTTGTTTCTTTCTGACCCTAGCATCTGTGAAAGGGTTTCTTTCTTTGTTTGAGATAAGAATTGTTGTTATGTGAGGGATAAAAGTGGGAGCATGGAGTTCAAAGTTGGGGCTTGGAGGGCAGCGGGGAGGTATTCAAGGGTTTATTGTGGGGTTTCTTTTGTTGGGGCTGCATTAAGGGCTAGGGAAATGACGAGGGTTTAATTTATTATGGGATTCTATCTTATTCTAATTTTTCTTGTGAATTGATAAATTGGTTGAACTTTTTTGACCCATTATGTGCTCTAATTTAGTTCTTTTGTCTAGATATTTGGTAAATCTAATCTGATACTAAAAATTATATATGAGGTAGAGAAGTGATAGTAATGGGCTCTGTTAATGTTTTTTTTCAATCACTCTTTAGATGAGGAATAAAATGTGATGTGAATCTAACTTTGTATGCCAAAACATCTCAAGAAATTTCCTGATAGCAGAATTCCATTGAGCATTGCCACTCTATTTATGCAGTAGCATTCAAGTTGTAAGATCTTTCATACATTCTCATGGGGCTATTCACGAGAATATTACTATTATATTTGTGTTCTTACAAATTTGCCTTTCTTTTCTGTTGAAAATATGTTATTTTATGGCTTCCTTAACAAAAGCGTCAAGCCATTCTAAGCTCTTCAATGAGGCGTCCGCCTCATCTGTTAGACTCTTAATTATCTCTTGGTCTTATTCTATTTTTTCTTGATGATATGCCTCTCTTCCTTCCACCTGTCGTTTCATTCTTCTAACCTGAATTGCATTCGTGCTTCTCTATCTACCGGAAATTTGTAAGATACGGTCCTAGAGTAGCAATACTAGCGAACTCAGCCCTAAGCCACTCATAGTAATCTTCATCATGACTTTTATTATTTGGATCCTCATACAACTTATCTTCCCTTATCACATTCTTCCAATCTTTCTGGGCATCTTTTATACCTTCGATATGACCTTCTTCAAAATCTCATACAAACTCTCCCGTATTTCCTACAGTTGGAATAACCTGTCTCATACAAAACTGTCTAAGTACTCTCAGTGGTGCGTAGGGTCTGATCCCCCTAATACCCATAAGCAGTAAATAAGGATGCCTGCGGCTCTTAACACAAACAGTCTTGGAATGAAAATCCGGTACTCTCCACCTGATATGTTCTTCTCTAAGTCTGGAAAAGATGTGAGCCTATCCTCTTTTATCTTGAACTCCATAAGGCACAACAGTGACCCCTAAATCATCCTCTCTCAGGGTCGGAACTCGGTGGGAGGATAAACTGCTATTATCTATATGCTTGAGCATCCACCATTGGACTAAGAGGTTGCAACCCTAGAAGTAATAATATTGGTTGCGACACTTTCCCAAAGCTCGGTATATATCTTATAGGATAATTGGGATGATGTCAAAATATTTGGTCGGCCCATTCGCTGTAACTCTCTTAAGAACAGCATAGGCAACAAAGACAACCCCGGTGTTAATAGCTAGGGAGGCATTTAGTGAAAATACCATGGTTCCCAATAGGCAGGTGATAAAGGTTAGTGTTTGGCTAGCTTCCTAAGTCTGGAGTGAAGAAAACTCAAGGATGTGATTTTTGTACCCCTGTTTCGATGAATACCTCCCATATAACTCTGTAAAGGCTATAGTTGGTCCCTGTGCCCAATCGGCTCAGCTGACAGCAAACAAGTCTTTGATTTCTTTTGGGGTAGGTTTCTGAGGGATGAGGATATTTTGAGATAATTTCTTTTTGGACCTGTTAGCGCTTCCTACACTTTCCAACACATCTCTAATCGCTTCTAAAGTGGGAGTTATCTCTATTTTTCCAAATCTAAACACCATTCTGTCATTATCCAAATAACCAGTAATAATCTCTAGTAGACTGAGATCCCCAGTCATTTTCATCAACGAGAGTAGATGCCCTATGCAATCCTTTATCTCTCACTTCTTATCATTAGTAAAACCTTCCCCCCACATCACTTAACCTGGTGGTGGACCCACGATCATATCAAACTGCACATTAGGAGACATCTGCAAGGTAGAATACTGTTAGTCCCCCGCCCCCTGGAACAATAGTTTATTTCACGCAAGGCACAATAATACTTCCAAATAGCAAATAGTGGGATGCAGTGTTTTCAGGTTTTTACACCATCTGAACACAGTAAGGTGCCTATCCTGTCTTATTCAGGTAGGTCTGAGATACCCAAACCGGTATATGGTCAGCATGCGCTATATCAGTAAGTATATGGCTTCGTTCTACACTAATTATTATAGAGTAGTTCAAGCAAATGACACAGGTTACCCAAGCGAACAAGCTGGGGGTGGGCTCTCTAAGGCTGGGGGATGACCGCATGCCCACTCGACCTTAGAGACCTCTAAAGAATATAACAAATGGGTTTTTTAGTAAAGGTATGACCGCAACTCAACCCGCGTCGTCACCCTTCTAAAAATACAAAATAAATGCAAGGAGTGGCGGAGTATGCATGCATGAATAGAAGTTATATTTTTGCGGAAATTTAAACACATAAAAAATTTATATCACTTAAACAAATTATATCACACAAACCCAAAAATTATTGGAACTCTTATGGTTAGAACCTTAAATTATCTCCAGCAGAGTCACCATATGTAGCGGTTCTATTTTTTTCGATTCGTATTTGCACTTGCCTCATTTAAAAAGGAAAGTGTCCCGGCAAAGTACGGTTGTCAATCATACGGGGAAAAAGGAAAAACTATACTTCTACGTGGATGGTGCTCTAAATGGACTTTATTTTAGAGTCGCCACCTAATTTTTAGAAAATTAGAAAAACCAGTTCGAAAAGGGTTCATTCAAAACGATTAAATTTTAAAAGAATCCTAATCTAACCAAAGTATGGGTAAGGGTTTTGGTGATCCCCTGGGGAAGGTGTTAGGCAGCCCGGTATTAAAAATCCGTAAAATACGGTTGACCTACGGATTCTAATAGTATGCCTTTGTAGATATAATTTGTTTATAGTGAAAAAAAACCCGTTTTGGTTTATATTTCCGCAACAAATAGTTAGTCATTCATGCAAAATATATCACATTTCAAGCAAACAAAAGTGGTAGAGTTTTTCTCAAAAATTCAGCGTTTGGGTGTCGGACTAGAACACTTAGGCTAATACCCGAAGGCTCTTAACCTAAGTAGGACTCTACATAAGTCCACCCACAATAGTTTTGAAAAAATATTTTTTTTCAGTATAGAAAGTAGTTTTTAGGAAAATAGTTTAGGAATACTATTATAGTCCGTATATTAATCGTATTCAACACATATAGTCCATTTTTATTCTATTTTTAGTTAAGTTTTAGTGAAGTTTAATTTTTAGTCTACGTCTAAATAGTCACAATCAGTCCCACAACTTCTTAATATCAATCTGAATCAGTCCATATGTCACAAGTCCATAGGTTTCATAAATTTCCAATTTAGTCCTTAATTTTGTAGAAAATTCATTTTTTGGCGACTTTAAATACATGATAATATTTTAAGGGTTCCAATTGACATAATAATTACACAAATAATAATTTAAAGTACATAATTAACGGAGATAGAGAGTTTGGGCCAACCAAGCCAAAAAGGAAAATATTTATACAATTTGGTTCGCCTTAAATCCAACGTATGCTCCATTTTGCTCCAAATTTGGGTTGACTCGATCTAGATACGTTAGTGGGCCTCGTTGGGACCCACCAACGGGTTTGGATGAACAAGAATGCAAATGGGTATACAAAATATTAGAATGCACACCAAACTAAAGCCCATAATAATTATTACATAGCAAAAAATGAATCACGACATTATTGGGCCAAGCCGATATACTAAAACTAGCAGCAGTAGACAATCAGATGGACCAGGTAAGAATTAGGCCCAAAATAGTGACAATAATAGCCTGGATACGAAGTGCGAGTGACAGGCCCAGGCAGCAGGCCCAAAATTATTTCTTTCCTCAAGTTTTATAAGTGCCAAGCTGTGATATGCACGATATACAACTAATATATCATTCAAAATTGGTTGTTCTGCTTTCTTCACGTGATGCGCATCGATGGCCTGACTTTCTGGAGCTTCTCGCGATCCTTCCGCGATGCGGAAGGAAAGCGAGGTTCTGCAGTCGATTACTCTCCTTTTAGTTCGCCCTTCGCGGTTATCGACTCGTCACCTCACCCAATCGACATCTGCTACGACTTCCAATCATTTCAAGCACATTTTCCATCGTTTGTCATCATCGTACCTATAAACATGAAAATGTAACGACATAAGTTCAAATACGAAGGTTACTTCATGAATTAAGCGATAAAACTCACAAGAAGAAGTTGTAATACGACACAAAACATGATATTTGTGCCAAATATCATGAGACTCATAGAATATCTTAGACATGTGGACTTTCGAGAGACTGGGAAGGGAAAAATTGGTATCTGGCATAGCTGTCAGGATAAGGTTGTGACTGGTACTTCGGTTATTCTTGATATAAGTTAGTTGATGTTAGAGAACTATTCTTATTATTTAGTGAATGCTACGGGCACATCTTTTGATCGATAAATTGACTGGGTTTTAGACTTCTAAGAGTTAGTAATCGACTGATGGAAAAGACTTCAAATATGGGCGAACGTGATAAGTTAATGAATTGAGGAGTACTCGTTGTTTCACTTAGATTTGAGGAGATTGGATATTGCTTTGGTAGTTCGTTTGGCTTAGATGGATGATTAGTTTAGAGGATCGAGTGGAATTGAGCATTTGTTGGTTAGTAGTGATAAAAGTGTTGTGAAATGAAATACGAGAATTGAAGGATTACAATGAGACACCTTGCTATCAGGTTCAGGGGATTAAGGTTCGTAAGACTTGAGGTGAGATAACATGGGTACTTCAAATGATAGAATAGACGATGATAGGTTAACTGAGTTAAGTTTGGTACACATTTTGAAAATCGGGTATGGCAATTCAGGCAAGGACGTTTCAGTGAGATACATGAGGATATTAGTGACACTGGTTGTGTAATATGCTAGATTTAGAGTTGTGGCCTACCATTACCTTCAAATGTGATTCAGTCAGCGTACTAGACTTATGGTTATGTGATAGACTACTGAGTGGGTTTGAGTAATGGTCACACGATGGCGGTATAAGTGAACTGATAGAAATTAAGGAGTGGAAGAGTCAAAAAAAGGTATAGTTGATCGAGAGTCGGCAAGAATGAGGACGTCTTAGGATTACTTGAGTCTATTTAGGTTGTGGCATCGTTGTCTTGCATATTCAGATGAGGTATGATAATTCCGTGAGCTTAATAAGGAAATCAACAGGGATGGACTATGTGATATGACAGAGTTCCATGAGGTTCATGATCAGCAACTAGTGAGGAGCAAATTTCAGTGAACCGCCATGTTTAGGTTCATAAGAAGTGGCTAGGTGGTACACCGTTGTATAAGCTTCATAACGTTCTACAGTGGACGAGTTAGCAGGCCTTAAGAGAAAAGATTGTGAAATACCTATCATGTGAGGACTAGAGTTATATTTTCGAGGTGAGACCCTACTCGCACTATAAGAAAAAGGATTATTAAAGACCAAGTTTTAGTGACGGGTTTAAAATATGGTCCCTAATGGTATACTTACGGAGATGAGATTATTATCTAGTCCCCAATTCTCCTTTTTATTTTCTGCTCAAACGAAGGGATTTAATCTGGTCCTTAAAAACATAAATTCCCGGTCGCTATTAATAAATTTTACAGGGACTAAAAGCGCAAATATGATATAATAATATATGTTGTGCTCTGAAAATCTCTCTCTTCACCAAAATCCCTAAGCCCCTAAAATACTGCTAGTAAGTCAAATTGCAATTGCTTGAGACTACAATATCCGCAAAGAGACCAGATCCCAATCATTCACTGCATTGGTGCCATCGTGCTTCCTTCAGTTCGATGTCTTTAATTTATCTGAGTCATTCATGTCTATCTTTCCTTTTCCGATGAAAACAAAATATCTTCCTTTTTGTTTGTTTCTTTCTGACCCTAGCTTCTGTGACAGGGTTTCTTTCTTTGTTTGAGATAAGAATTGTTGTTATGTGAGGGACAAAAGTGGGAGCATGGAGTTCAAAGTTGGGGCTTGGAGGGCAGCGGGGAGGTATTCAAGGGTTTATTGTGGGGTTTCTTTTGTTGGGGCTGCATTAAGGGCTAGGGAAATGACGAGGGTTTAATTTATTATGGGATTCTATCTTATTCTAATTTTTCTTGTGAATTGATAAATTGGTAGAACTCTTTTGACCCATTATGTGCTCTAATTTAGTTCTTTTGTCTAGATATTTGGTAAATCTAATCTGATACTAAAAATTATATATGAGGTAGAGAAGTGATAGTAATGGGCTCTGTTAAGGTTTTTTTTTTCAATCACTCTTTAGATGAGGAATAAAATGTGATGTGAATTTAACTTTGTATGCCAAAACATCTCAAGAAATTTCCTGATAGCAGAATTCCATTGAGCTTTGCCACTTTATTTATGCAGTAGCATTCAAGTTGTAAGATCTTTCATACATTCTCATGGGGCTATTCACGAGAATATTACTATTATATTTGTGTTCTTACAAATTTTCTTTTCTTTTCTATTGAAAATAGGTTATGTTATGGCTTCCTTAACAAAAGCGTCAAGCCATTCTAAGCTCTTCAATGAGGCGTCCGCCTCATCTGTTAGACTCTTAATTATCTCTTGGTCGTATTCTATTTTTTCTTGATGATATGCCTCTCTTCCTTCCACCTGTCGTTTCATTCTTCTAACCTGAATTGCATTCGTGCTTCTCTATCTATCGGAAATTTGTAAGATACGGTCCTAGAGTAGCAATACTAGCGAACTCAGCCCTAAGCCACTCATAGTAATCTTCATCATGACTTTTATTATTTGGATCCTCATCCAACTTATCTTCCCTTATCACATTCTTTCAATCTTTCTGGGCATCTTTTATACCTTCGATATGACCTTCTTCAAAATCTCATACAAACTCTCCCGTATTTCCTATAGTTGGAATAACCTGTCTCATACAAAACTGTCTAAGTACTCTCAATGGTGCGTAGGGTCTGATCCCCCTAATACCTATAAGCAGTAAATAAGGATGCCTGCGGCTCTTAACACAAACAGTCTTGGAATGAAAATCCGGTACTCTCCACCTGATATGTTCTTCTCTAAGTCTGGAAAAGATGTGAGCCTATCCTCTTTTATCTTGAACTCCATAAGGCACAACAGTGACCCCTAAATCATCCTCTCTCAGGGTCGGAACTCGGTGGGAGGATAAACTGCTATTATCTATATGCTTGAGCATCCACCATTGGACTAAGAGGTTGCAACCCTAGAAGTAATAATAATGGTTGCGACACTTTCCCAAAGCTCGGTATATATCTTATAGGATAATTGGGATGATGTCAAAATATTTGGTCGGCCCATTCGCTGTAACTCTCTTAAGAACAACATAGGCAACGAAGACAACCCCGGTGTTAATAGCTAGGGAGGCATTTAGTGAAAATACCATGGTTCCCAATAGGCAGGTGATAAAGGCTAGTGTTTGGCTAGCTTCCTCAGTCTGGAGTGAAGAAAACTCAAGGATGTGATTTTTGTACCCCTGTTTTGATGAATACCTCCCATATAACTCTGTAAAGGCTATAGTTGGTCCCTGTGCCCAATCGGCTCTGCTGACAGCAAATAAGTCTTTGATTTCTTTTGGGGTAGGTTTCTGAGGGATGAGGATATTTTGAGCTAATTTCTTTTTGGACCTGTTAGCGCTTCCTACACTTTCCAACACATCTCTAATCGCTTCTAAAGTGGGAGTCATCTCTATTTTTCCAAATCTGAACACCATTCTGTCATTATCCAAATAACCAGTAATAATCTCTAGTAGACTCAGATCCCCAGTCATTTTCATCAACGAGAGTAGATGCCCTATGCAATCCTTTATCTCTCTTCTTATCATTAGTCAAACCTTCCCCCCACATCACTAAACCTGGTGGTGGACCCACGATCATATCAAACTGCACATTAGGAGACATCTGCAAGGTAGAATACTGTTAGTCCCCCGCCCCCAGGAACAATAGTTTATTTCACGCAAGGCACAATAATACTTCCAAATAGCAAATAGTGGGATGCAGTGTTTTCAGGTTTTTACACCATCTGAACACAGTAAGGTGCCTATCCTGTCTTATTCAGGTAGGTCTGAGATACCCAAACCGGTATATGGTCAGCATGCGCTATATCAGTAAGTATATGGCTTCGTTCTACACTAATTATTATAGAGTAGTTCAAGCAAATGACACAGGTTACCCAAGCGGACAAGTTGGGGGTGGGCTCTCTAAGGCTGTGGGATGACCACATGCCCACTCGACCTTAGAGACCTCTAAAGAATATAACAAATGGGTTTTTTAGTAAAGGTATGACCGCAACTCATCCCGCGTCGTCACCCTTCTAAAAATACAAAATAGATGCCAGGAGTGGCGGAGTATGCATGCATGAATAGAAGTTATATTTTTGCGGAAATGTAAACGCATAAAAAATT
Source organism: Lycium barbarum (assembly GCF_019175385.1). Lineage (NCBI taxonomy): Eukaryota > Viridiplantae > Streptophyta > Magnoliopsida > Solanales > Solanaceae > Lycium > Lycium barbarum. Next base: position 73,280,480 of record NC_083337.1, read on the forward strand.
TATATCACTTAAACAAATTATATCACACAAACACAAAAATTATTGGAACTCTTATGGTTAGAACGTTAAATTATCTCCAGCAGAGTCACCATATGTAGCGGTTCTATTATTTTCGATTCGTATTTGCACTTGCCTCATTTAAAAAGGAAAGTGTCCCGGCAAAGTACGGTTGTCAATCATACGGGGAAAAAGGAAAAACCATACTTCTACGTGGATGGTGCTCTAAATGGACTTTATTTTAGAGTCGCCACCTAATTTTTAGAAAATTAGAAAAACCAGTTCGAAAAGGGTTCATTCAAAACGATTAAATTTTAAAAGAATCCTAATCTAACCAAAGTATGGGTAAGGGTTCTGGTGATCCCCTGGGGAAGGTGTTAGGCACCCCGGTATTAAAAATCCGTAAAATACGGTTGACCTACGGATTCTAATAGTATGCCTTTGTAGATATAATTTGTTTATAGTGAAAAAAAACCCGTTTTGGTTTATATTTCCGCAACAAATAGTTAGTCATTCATACAAAATATATCACATTTCAAGCAAACAAAAGTAGTAGAGTTTTTCTCAAAAATTGAGCGTTTGGGTGTCGGACTAGAACACTTAGGCTAATACCCCAAGGCTCTTAACCTAAGTAGGACTCTACATAAGTCCACCCACAATAGTTTTGAAAAAATATTTTTTTTCAGTATAGAAAGTAGTTTTTAGGAAAATAGTTTAGGAATACTATTATAGTCCGTATATTAATCTTATTCAACATATATAGTCCATTTCTATTCTATTTTTAGTCAAGTTTTAGTGAAGTTTAATTTTTAGTCTAAGTCTAAATAGTCACAATCAGTCCCACAACTTCTTAATATCAATCTAAATCAGTCCATATGTCACAAGTCCATAGGTTTCATAAATGTCCAATTTAGTCCTTAATTTTGTAGAAAATTCATTTTTTGGCGACTTTAAATACATGATAATATTTTAAGGGTTCCAATTGACATAATAATTACACAAATAATAATTTAAAGTACATAATTAACGGAGATAGAGAGTTTGGGCCAACCAAGCCCAAAAGGAAAATATTTATACAATTTGGTTCGCCTTAAATCCAACGTATGCTCCATTTTGCTCCAAATTTGGGTTGACTCGATCTAGATACGTTAGTGGGCCTCGTTGGGACCGACCAACGGGTTTGGATGAACAAGAATGCAAATGGGTATACAAAATATTAGAATGCACACCAAACTAAAGCCCATAATAATTATTACATAGCCAAAAATGAATCACGACATTATTGGGCCAAGCCGATATACTAAAACTAGCAGCAGTAGACAATCAGATGGACCAGGTAAGAATTAGGCCCAAAATAGTGACAATAATAGCCTGGATACGAAGTGCGAGTGACAGGCCCAGGCAGCAGGCCCAAAATTATTTCTTTCCTTAAGTTTTATAAGTGCCAAGCTGTGATATGCACGATATACAACTAATATATCATTCAATTTTCTTCTCAAATATCTAAGTGTCAAGCTGTAGTATACACAATATACCACATATATACTTACTAAGATAGAGAGAAAAATCCATGAAAGGCATACCCTCTATACACCATATATCCCACATATTAAATCCCTCAATATCAAGTTAGATCACACAGGAAACTTCAAATCTACCTAGTAATCCCACAATCCCCGTACTCATGTTTTAGTTATTAAGCAAGGCTCAACAATCAAGCAGAGTTGCATGACTAGCTATCACAAAACAAAAATACCACTGATTAATTCAACAAACACCAAATAAGGAAACAAATAGCTTCAGGCAATGCAAGGATAGCTAAGACAAGGCACAACAAGTGTTTTGAGAATTAGAAACAACAATGGCACAGATAGGAAGGGCCTAACAAGTTTCAAGATAGCAGAAAAGTAGCCACAACTATGAGGGGTAAAGAAACATAGTAGAACGGGATTGAGAGGTGAAGAGAAGAATCAGGCCTAGGTCCCAATAACCATAGTTCAAGTTACTAGTAATTATCAAAGATAAAATGAAGAATTATTTAGCCTAGAATTCATTTTTTAGTCAAATAGGGAACCTAAACCAAATGCTATGAAGTCACCTTTTGTCCATTCACCACTTACCAGAAAGTTAACAGAGGCAAACTTCACAATCTGAATTCATTTTTTATTATTTTTTAGCTTAGGCAGGTATTAGTATCAAGTTGACCCAAAGTGTAAGTTCCTTAATATTCCCTAAACTTCTAAATCCTATTTTTAGATTCAGTCAGTACTCATAAAGATCTTTTACTAATTAACAGTTTTATAGAAAAAACATTAACAGGTTCTTAAAAATCTTAGTTCCATTCTCAAGATAGGCAAATGCACAAATATAGAAACACAGGCAGAGCCTTAAGGTGCAATAAGTAGTTAAGACAGGATCTAAAACCATAATAAAGTAAATGGAAAGCATGAGACTACCCTAAGTGTAACATGATTTTAGTTGCAGTCACAACAGGCTTCCAGTAGTAGGAAACTCATGTGGAAACAATTACAGGTCCATAAGAATCCAAACTATGGTTAGAAGGGGTTAGGATACTATACTAGGTTCCAAAGACATTATACTACACTTGTCTTGATTCAAACGAGCAAACAGAAGTGGGAAACCATACATAAGGACCACATGAATTCACCTTCAAGCTAGCACACTTAAGTAGTTGTTATATTTGCTCTTTTTAAAGCAGTCTTGACTTCAATTTTTGGCTTTACATTAAGTTCAGTAAATTCTAAATTTCACAGGTTCACAGTGTGGCTTCAAACAAGGAGATTTGGATCAAACCTAATCTAAAGTAATGGTGTAAGCAAAAATGAATTAGAGCCATATCAATTATCATAAACTCCAAACACTTAGGTAGAATCTTAAAGGGAAAGTTTGGTCTTAAACCAACTCTCAAGTCCTAGCATTGTTCAACAGTTGGCAAAGAGGTACAAGAACATGTAAAGACAAGTATGGACAACATCCTATGACTAATTCAGCAAGGAGAGTATCCATAAGGATATTTAGAAGTCTCAGAGATCATGTTAAAGTGGCATGAAACTATCTTAGGCTCTTAACAATATCAGACATGGTTCAAGCAAATATGAGGAAGAGTGCATATGAGACAACCTCAGAATTCACAAGCAAATGAAAATGGGGAGGTGTATCACAAAATCAAGTATCACACTCAATCTTTTAAACAACCTTAGTCCTAGTTTAGACTCCTTACACTTGGTCTATTAGGTGATCATATTAGGTACAGACCAAGTAGTCTATGAGAAGTCCAAGGGTAGAATACAAGTCAGAAATGTCAAACTAGTATGATCATTGCAAACAAGTAACTAATACAAGACGGGACAAATGGTATGTAAGTCACAAACAAATCAGAAGTGAAAAGAGGCTTCAAGTAAGAGGAGTGACAGGTTTTAAGGATTCCAAAGGTGAAATAAAAGGGTTCACTAGACAGGACTTGATTCAAACAAGGCCAAGTAACTGAATCATTACAAGTAAGTCAGGTACCAACAGGGTCACCCAAGAATGGTTTCAGTTTTAAGATTTATTTTAGTCCACTAGGTGATTATGTCAAGCAAGAAAGATTAAGCAAACTATAAGCCATATCAGTATGAGGAGGGTGCAAGACACAAATGGCAAGTTATATGTTCATTGCAAACAAATATTAAGCAAGACCCAAGATAGGAATGAGACAAAATCTCCAACAATACTAGTTATTACACCTAAAAGTAAAGAATACAAGCCTTTCTCCTATCGTCTTGAAAATCATATAACTAGAATAAAAATCAAGGTTTATCTTAGGAATTATTAGCACTAATAGGTTTCATACTTTTCAAACATCTTTCAAGTACAAATTACAAATTATATTAGAAAAATATGAAAAGTCATCTTTTTGTAAAACAATGGCTTTAGGTTTCAAGATAGAGCAAACTAAGTAGTAGAAGCCATAGGCATCTTTAGTTTAGGCTAGATAACTAACACAGAGAAACCAGAGTACATTTCAGACTTTTCAAACTCACTTTTTCTTTGAGCTTAAGATCAATCTTGTAGAGTGTGGTAGAGTCCACACACAACAAACACCACACACAACAAACACTGCTATATACTCAAAAACAAACAAGAAGCTCCAGAGATACATAAACATATTAAAGCACAAGCAGATTCTTGTTTAGAAGTATTTTTTAACCAGTTTTATACCTATGGTTTTCAAGTCATTTCAAAAGACACAAGGTATTACAAGACATCTTTTGGACTAGATTTTAGCCATTATCAACAAATGAAGGAAAACAAGCTCCACTTTTTTTTTAATCTCAAGACAGTTTCAAACAAAGAATGAAAGGGTTCATTCTTAAAAATCATTTTTTAACTTTTTGACCCTTGAAACTCATATCTTAAGCTCTAAGATACAATAAGAAAGTATACATATCTATCCTTTAAACTAGAACCAATATCTAGGATGATCACACTCAAGAAGCCAAAAACTACTACAAACTAAGGACCTCAGAATCTAATGAAAATAGAACAAAAAGAATCAGAGAAGAACCAATTCAAGAACCTTCACTCAACACTAAACTTTCATAGATAATCCACATGAAAAGCTCAAATCTCAAAAAATTCAATGTAATAATAAACTATAAACTAAAACAGACCTTTCATCTCATTTTAAACCCTTGTCAAACACCAATACCAACTAACAACACCCTAAACTACGTCATATCATCCTTGTAACATAAGTAAGCTATTCAACAGTCAATAACACAGAAATATTCCAAACATAATCAAAACTCCAAAAAAAAAAACAGATTTCAACACATATAAACAACTTAAAATAAAGTAAACAAGGTGGAATAGGAGTTTTACCGTCTTATGGGTCAACCTAAAGACCAAAAAAGGATTGAAACTTCAACTTCAAGCAATCAAAAACCCCACTTTTCTTCAGAAATTCCTTTTCTAATACTTCCCTTTTTATAGATATCTATGTATATTGCCTGAATATTTATAGTATTTGAGAGTATTTCCTTGATTGCCTATGTATATTGGAATAAATATAGTATATGATTTTATAACTCTTAGGTTTTTTCTTTCTTTTTAGGCTTCTCCTCCTCAATTTCGAAAAAAAGAAAGGAAGAAGATCTGCCTCTTCATCTTCTCCTTTTCTATTTATGGACTCCAAATTTTAGGGAATCCTAGGAATGGAAAATGGACACCTAGCCCTTGATTTCCTCCCCCCCCCCCCCCCCCCCAAAACCCTAGATTTTTTGTATCTCTCCTAAAATTCGAATTTCCAATAGATAAGACAACAAAAATGACAACTACTTGTACCCTAAAATCCACAAAAAATCCAATAAAAATCAGAAATACTAGGATAGTACGAATACAACAAATTTTGTACCATTCTAACAGCACAATTGTACCAAATGGTACAATGAAGATAAAATCCCCAAATTTACACCATAACCGTGAAGCATCTAGGAAATTCGCCCTAGATTCCTTATTTTAAATGCACAGCACATGGTGCACAAGATGGCCAATGGTTCAAGGCCCTACCAATGGCAACCATATTCACATAAAGAATCTGAACAACAACCTAGTAATTCAAATTAGGCATAAAAAAATGAAATTCGAATGAAAATAAACCTGAAAATCATGAGCATTCATTATTAGGATAAAAGCCCTCGAGAATTTATCCAAAAAAGGCCGCAAATCGTCATGAAATAGCCATTGTTTAGGAACCCTAAAGAAAATCGCAAATCGCCAGGTCGAAAAGACGAGGGAGTCAGGTGGATGGAAAATGATAAAGTGGGGGTGCGAAGTTTATTTTATTAAACTTCACACTCCCTCCATTTTAACACTAAACCCCCTTTAGTTTTTAACGATAATAAATAAGAACCCTGTAACGACCCTTTTCATCGTTACTGTGAAATTTAAGGAAGGCGACAACTATAGGGCCTAACGATGTCTCCACCTTCTCTCATCTTGGAAACCTTTCAAGCGAAACCAAGATCGTCATGTGCATCGCGTAAGAAATAGAAGTGCGAGCAAAGAAATACGGTCGGACCGCTATAGCAGTCACGTTGACGCTACAGCGGTACCACTGTGGCTGTATACCAACCGCCGTAGCAGTAACCGTACATGACTGCTCAACTGCCATAGCGGCGTGTTGGCCGCCCTACAGTATCGCTGCAGTGGTACACCTACTGTCGGGGCGGCTTCGCACAGTGAATTCCACCTATTTAAGTGAAATTTTGGGAATTAACTTTATTTCTCAAAACCCTAGAGAGTCCAGCCACCTTTGGAGTAATTTTGGAGCCAAAAATGGTACATTCTTCGGAAAGGTTATTTCCTTAACCTCTTCCATCCATTCCCCCAACATTGATTCTCATTAAGAATCCTTGTCTAGAGTCACAAATGGGAATCTCAAATCTCTCAAGTTCCAAAATGATGAACCCTTGTCCTTCCTGATATAAAGTCCTTGGAATTCTTCCTATGCTCATCTTTTGTAACATGATTCCCAACCTGATCCTTCACCCTTTGCCTTAAAAATACCTATGGTTCTCTATTTTAGATCTTGGAAATGAGTTTCTTAAAATAATCCTAAAATAGTAATTTGACCAAACTAGTAACTTGAGTAGGGTCATGAATGTCCTAAATGAAGGTTGATTTGTCAACTAGCATTGTCATAGTGAGTTTTTAGGTAGGATAAAATTTCATATGCACCTTAGCAATTTCAAAGTCCTTGGAATGACCCTAATAGTGAATTCTACTTTTGGATCTCATGGTTGTCTCCGAGCTTTTCATATGGATTACGCGGTGGTGATTAATTAAGGCGTCAATGGATGTTTGTCGCACCCGCTCGGCCATGAGGTAGGTTATGGTTTCCTTTCGGTAGACTTCGGCTAGTTTTTTGTATTGTTGTGCAAAAGAAATGGAGAATGCATGTTTGGAGATTTGGAGATATGGGATGGAATCTTAGGATGGTATTATTATGTGTGACACATTTGTTCGGGCTCGTCGCGTGCAGACTCCTTAGGTATTGATGTGACCTTGTTGATTATCGGTGGATTTATGTGACTTGGGAGTAGCGGACAGAATCTAGTTATGCCTATCGACGAGATTATTGTAGAGAATCTAAGCGCTAGCTGTAAATATAGAATGAATCACAGTAGTGAATGGTATCCTAATTATATGGTGACGAGTGACTCGAGTGTAGGGTGAGATTCTTATCCTAAGCAAATATGTTGATTAGGGAAATGGTAATATTGTATGTTAAATGATTGACTTGATGCATGTTGGGGCTAGCCATCCCGTTATGTGTGTTTGATTATTCAATTGTGTTGGCTTGAAGCCAAATGTAGTTGGTAAATATCAATTTCTGCTTGTTGTCCTGGTTCGGATAGGGATGACATACCCATTGTTGGTATTTGTACTTGATATATGTTGGCATACCCACTGTTGATATGGTGATGTGAACCGTTGTTGACATAACCATTGTGGTATTTATGATATTGACATATGCATTGCATGTATTCTCTCATATTTATCATGCATGGCTGATATCGGGTGATGATCCGGTACCGTTGATTCAGAGAAACTGGTATTTGATAAACTCTTTTACTTGAGTTATTGTGAAAAGGTCGATGTCCGAAGATCCATTCCGAAATCATTGTTATATGAAATTGATACTTGATACTCTCTTTTACTTGAGTGATTGTGAGGAGGCCAATGTCCGAGGTTCAATTCCGGAATAGTTGATTTATGAAACTGATATTTGACAACTCTTTTGAGTGATTGTGAGGAGGAAGATGTATGATGGTTATATTCGGGCATCGTTATTGCATGATCGATTTCGATGTTATTCCAGAATCGATTTTAGTACATTGGCTCCGCGGGTCCCCTAGAGTAGTGCCGATGAGACTCCCTGCGTGAGCATTAGTCAGGGTCCCGTCTGTTTGTTTGGCAAAGATCCGAGACGAGTGGCACTCAGACTTCGCGAGTCACACTGGGTTGTGCTGCCAAGACGTCGATATTTTTGTCCGGAGTACATGTGTACATCTCATTTGTATAGAATGGCATGGCATCACATTCATACCATTATTGCATTGCATTGCATTATGACTTGAGTCAGATGTCGTGATGACTGTATCGTGACGATTGTGTTGTTTATTCTATTGTGTTGATTGTTCCAGGATTAGATATACTCAGACTTATTATATAGGGTTTAGATGCTATACATAGGTAATGATGAACAATTGGACTCGACTCTTGTGACATATACTGCTGACTTGTGCCTGTTAAACAAACCTAAAACTAGTAGTGTATCATGTTAAGCGAGGTTGGACATGAAGGTGTCGTAATAATAAGTTCGCTCCTAAAATACGGACGAGCGACCTGGGAATGGTAAAGATGTTGAGAATCTATATATGTGTTTAGCCATCTTATAATTTATTTTAGATTAGTTGTGACCTAAGTTGGATTGAAGTTGTGATCTATTGTTTCGGGATATGTGACTTGATTTAGTGATTATCATCATTATTCGTGAATTCTTTACCAATACGTGTTACTAACCATTGTCGGCCTATGATACCTACTCAGTACGTGTGGTTGTACTGATATTGCACTTGCTACACCCTTTTTGGGGTGTTGATTGTTTCAGGTGATTGACCGAAGTATATGCAAAGGTTATGCGGTGCTTGTCTGGAAGGCCTCCTCCCATTTCATTCTGGGATTAGAGGTTGAGTCTTAGTATATGATGTCACTGTGAAATTTACTTAGTCGCTCTTGTATTAGTCTAGACCAGGTCATGGGAAATTGTATCGAGTCAGTAAAAACGTATTGTCAAATTATGTAACATTCGAGTTTGTATTTATAAATGAAATTCCGCTGTTTTTCTTAATTTCCAAATGCTTTTGAAAGGAAAGTTAAGTGATTGAAACGTTGTATAAACGAGAGGGTTCGCCTACCAAGGTGGGAAGGTAGGTGCCCGCACGAGCCCAAAATGGGTTGTGACAAGTTGGTATTAGAGCCTAGGTTACCAGTCTACTAGGTACAACAGCAATGTCTAGTATAGTCTCATGGAATGATACATAGACGTCTATACTCGTCCACGGGAGGCTATGGGGCATCTAGGAAGATTTCCCTTCTTTCTTTCCAATCGTGCTACTTCAATCGAATTGGTATCTCGATGAACCCAATAGGTATCTAGACCATTCCAATTGGTATCTACGTGCAAAAAGTAAGTTATATTTAAGAGTTAGATATAGCTACGTTGTAAGAGGTGAGTTAGATTTCGGATGTGAGAGGGATTGGGCATACCACTGCCAGATATACTGCCCCAGCGGATAGCCCACCGCCGCGGCAGTGCCGCTATAGCGGTGGCACAACCGCTAAAGCGATGATCCATCTTCCTAAAAGGATCACCCGTGCGGCCCCTTGCCGCCAAGGCGGTACCGCCACAGCGGTCTGAGAGACCGCTGAAGTGGCAATGCTAGAATCAGAGACCTGCACTTACCTATTCTCAGTCCATTTCCCTGTTAACCCTCAACAGATCAGATAGAACAACAGTATGACCAACCAATAAGCTGTATAAAAAAAATAAGCCGACAGGGGCAAGAAACAACCAAGTCACTACCACGAAACCAGCTACCATTACTAAAAGCAAGAAAACTAAATAGTCCAACATTCAAACAATTATGCAGACAATGGCCATAAACCAGGCCAACCAAAAACCAAAACAAAATTATCCGAAAATAAAGAGGCAAACCAATAAAATATTGTCCAGAAATAAAGGCCTTACAAGGGCAACCAAGCATAAATAGAGAGGGAAATCTCTAGGCTGGCCGCATGCTAGTCGCGCCATCATCATCAGAGTCGCCACCACTGGCACCACCTAGCCCGCGCCGACCGCCACCCTCACGGAGACCACTCTCGAAGGAGTACAACTCAGAGTCATCATCATCCTCCACTGGCAGCAGCTCATTGGGGTGCAACTTACCCCACATCCCCTTAGCAACCCTCTAAGACCTGATTCCAAGCTTGTCGCGCACCTTTTCTTCATTCTCTCCCTGTCAAAATCAGTACGAAGCTAAAGATGATTTTTAGCCAGAGTGGTGTAGGCAGTCCGGAGCCTGGTGATTGACTCACCCATCTGCGTCTGGGTGTCAAAATACCCCTTCATCTCCTACTGAGTGGGGTAGCTGGCAACGACACCCGATGAATTGGAATCGCCAGAAGGCATGGGCATCGTCCAGAGCAAAGTCTCAATGTCATCAAAGTGCGTCTCTATGTGCTCAAAGGGACCATATGCATGAGGAGCCTCAGTCCAGTATCATCCCCCTCACCAGCGTCAGCCCCAGCTCCACTTCCTCCTTCGCCCGTATCATCCTCCTTTCTCCTCTTCCAGCTGACAATTGCGGATTCGTGACCCTTCGCCTTCAGCGGATGGTAAGGAGGCTCAGGCTGTACCCAATCGTCATCGTCCTCCTCTGGAACCTTAGCCTTCTGGCACAAAAAGGTGATCAAGGAAGGGAACGTTAAGCTTCTCCCACCAACCTCCACGAACTTCTTCCACTCCGCGAAGACTTGCACCCCCACATTTATAGGAATGTCAGCAAGAACGCAAGTAATAACAAGGGGACGGGCATAGGAGACATCATGGGTGTTTGAGGAAGGACAGACTCGACGTCTAACAATCTGTAACCATCTCCTAGCCTCAGCAGTAAAGCGATCACTTTATATCGCTCCCCTACCACAAGCCTAGGAAACCCTTGGTATATCACTTGCCTCTACCAACTGGGTGGCCAACCACATCAGATCTTTCTCCACTGCCTTCTCTAAATAAGGCTCCTCGGGATGATCATCTAGCCTACAAATCCGATTGATAGCCCTGGCCCCACTTTCGCGGGAGTGCCCCTTATTATAATCGTCGGGCTAGGAACATCCCAGTCAACCGAAGGCAGCATGGCATAGAACTCCCTAAACCAAGACTCATTGTAATTTCTCAGGTTTCGAACCAAGCAAGTCCACTTGGTCTCTACCAACCTGTTCCAGAAATATGGAGCCCATCTTTCCACATTTGTCATGTCAAAGCCTCGCTCCAATAGTAAGGGAATAGAACTCTGTTCCAAGTGTAGCCGTTTACTCTATCGAGAGGGAATATTTTCATAAGCGGGCACTTCTTTATTTTAGGGCACCGCCCCTCGAATTTGAGGTACTTATTCCCCGTGTTCAGCCATTATGCCTGTGAGGAAATTAGAAGCGAGCCAATCCATGAGCCTAATCAGTTACATGTCAATCCTAGCAAGAATCAAAGCGAAAAATTGAGTAAATTAGTGCCTAGCTGCAAACTGCACTGATGCAGAATCTGTGACAATCGCCACAGCGGCCTGCAGACTGCCATGGCGGTACCGCTATGGTGGAAATGAGACCACCACAGCGGTCAGTAATATTTGGGGTGAGCCTCCACAGCGGCCAGTTGAGCGCCACGGCAGTGCCACTGTAGCGGCCAGTGTACCGTTGCAGCGGTACCACCTTACCCGGACAGTTAACCAAAATTCCCAAATTTCAAGTTACACTTGTTGGATTAAAAGCGTGTTTTGAAGCACAGATCGGGGAGAAAACCAGTATGGATGAAGTTAAAAACCCATTTGGGTGCCATTCTAACAACAAACTAGCCGAAAATTCTTGATAAACCCTAGAATCTATTTCAAGAATTTTTCTTTACAATGCTGAAGTTTTGCGCCTCAAATATGTGTTATAGTCACGCTAAGTGTGAAGGGAAGATTATCCTAACGATTAACTAGTTCATATTACTCCAAAATTTCGTCCAAATTGTGTAGTTACCAAAAGATCAGAAAACCCAAGTTGTGTTACCAAAATCTAACCCTTAAGTTATTGTTAGGATGCAGTGTTGATGGATTAACAATGGAGAAAAGAGGGAGTACAAAATTTACCTGATCTTGTAGTGCAATGGTAGCGGGAGATGGATTCCTTGTGTTGGATTTTCTTTTTCTCTCCTTGTTCTCTTTCTTCTCTTCTTGTGGGTACAAAAAAGTGAGTGATTGGGGAGGCTAAATTGTGTTAAGTAGGGAGAGGGTATGGTTGCTAGAGTTGTGGTATGATTAGGAGTGAAATGGGAGTAGGAGTTTTGAGGAATATAGAGGAGTTTTCGAAGTGGGGTGGTAGAATATTGAAAAGGAAAAGGGACTGCAACCCCTTAATATTCTGCAGCAGAACCGCCGGGGCGGCCACGAAGCCACAGCAGTGGTTACGCCACAACGGTCGAGGGACCGCTATAGAGGCACCCTGGTTCCTTGATCTATCGCTGCAGCAGCCAAGTACGGTGCCGTGGCGGTACCGTCCTAGAGGCAACACAGCCGTTACGGTGGTATCCAGCTTCGTCTGTGAAGTTCGTGATACGTTGGGGTATACTCAAGCCTTACGTCCCGCAGTGGACCTCTCTCAAGTCACCCCGACATTTAAATCACCCTGCCATGAGGACCCGACAATTTCATCAAATTACGCAAGACACAAGGAGTTTTCCCGACTACGCGATCTGACCTATCCCTCTTGGTCAGACTCGAATACATGAGGATAATATGATACTAGTAAGCCCTGGCCATTGGACCTATCACCGTTATCACGAGTTCTCTCCCTTACCGTTCGGGGACGAACGGTTGTTAAATTAGTATCTGATGTAACGACTCGTTTCGTCGTTTCTGTGAAATTCTAATGAAGGCGACAACTATGGGGCCTAACAATGTCTCTACCTTCTCGCATCTTGGAAACCTTTCAAGCCAAACCAAGATCGTCATGTGCATCGTGTAAGATATAGAAGTGCGGGCAAAGAAATAGGGCCACACCGCTACAGCGGCAGTACTGTGGAGGTATACCAAGCGCCATAGCGGTAACCGCACATGACTACTCAACCACCATAGCGACGTGTTGGCCGCCCTGGCGGTACTGCTGCAGTGGTACACCTACCGCCGGGGTGGTTTCGCATAGTGAATTCCACCTATTTAAGTGACATTTCGGGAATTAACTTCATTTCTTAAAACCCTAGAGAGTCCAGCCGCCTTTGGAGTAATTTTGGAGCCAAAAATGATACTTTCTTCGAAAAGATTATTTCCCTAACATCTTCCATCCATTCCCCCAACATTGATTCTCATTAAGGATCCTTGTCTAGAGTCACAAATGGGAATCTCAAATCTCTCAAATTCCAAAATGATGAACCGTTTTCCTTCTTGATATAAAGTCCTTGGAATGCTTTTCTATGCTCATTTTTCTAACATGATTCCCAACCTAATCCTTCACCCATTCCATTAATAGTACATATGGGTCTCTATTTTGGATCTTGGAAATGGGTTTCTTAAAATAAGCCTAAAATGGCATTTTGACTAAACTAGTAACTTGAGTAGGGTCATGAATGTCCTAAATGAAGGTTGATTTATCAACTAGCATTGTGACAGCGAGTTTTTAGGGAGGATAAAATTCCATATCTACCCTAGCAATTTCGAAGTCCTTGGGAAGGACCCTAACAGTGAATTCTACTCTTGGGTCACATGGTCGTCTCCAAGCATTTCATATGAATTACGTAGTGCTGATTAATTGAGGCGTCAAGGGATGTTCGTGACACATGCTTGGCCATGAGGTAGGTTATGATTTCCTTTCGATAGACTCCAGTTAGTTTTCCATACTGTTGTGTAAAAGAAACGGAGAATGCATGTATAAGGATTTGGAGATATGGGATTGTCACGACCCGGCTAGGGGACCGCGACGAGCACCCGGTGCTACCCCACCCGGGCACCCCCTTATCGTACATAACATAACATCTAGGTGAACCATAAGTCAATTCGTGCTTTTCTTATCGTTAATCATATTGATCCCATTAGACGACCATCATCATTTAACATATCATAGGCATCTATGCCACATCATTAGTACAAGGCCGACGAGGCCAGCAAAAAGAAAATATACAAAACATGGGCCGACATGGCCGAACATCTCTACCCACATACAAATGACTACGAGCCTCTAAGAGTATGACATATCGTATGAGCGGGACAGGACCCCGCTATGCCCATAATTATATACATAAAAGAATAAGTACCCAAAAGTTACGGCTCCGAAAGAAATGGAGCTCTGCTATGCAATCTCTGAATAAGCAGCTATGGATCAAGTCTGTCTCCCTGTGCACCTGCGGGCATGACGCAGCGTCCACAAACAAAAGGACGTCAGTACGAAGAATGTACTGAGTATGTAAAGCATGATCAACATCGATATATAATCATAATGAACAACGTATGAAATAGCATAGGAGGGGAGGCAATAATATCATCGTCATAGTACTTACCTGCCTTTCGTAGGACTTTCCATTTTTCATACGTATTAGTACACCTACGTCGTCATCCGTATTCCATAATAGTACTCGTACCATACTTGTGCTCATTTCGTATACATGTCCTTATTCGTATTCTTATACATAGTCTTATCAAATTCATATTCAGATTATATACATAGTCATTTCATATACATAGCATTTACATAGCATACCCGACCTCATAGGATCGGTGTTTCATACATACTTGGCCAACCAAAGGCTCAAGGTTACTCATACCTAGCCCTACGAAGGCTTCAGGGTTATCCGTACCATCTGCCGAGGTGTACGCGCATTTCGTAATTGTATACATACTTTATACATATTCATATACATATATCCTACCCGGCGTTATAAGCTCGGGGTGTCATTATAGCCTTTCATAGGCACATATAAGTATAATAGCCCGTAGACACCTTTGGCATCATTGTTATCATTATCGTCATCACTATCTTCGTCATTATTACTACATCCTTATCTTAGGCTTACTCGTCATATGAGGGGCGTAGTACAATCATAATACATGTTAAGGATCGTGAGTTTATGAGCTCGGAATGTCAATCACTTGGATACAACATACTCATATAGAGGAATTAGAAATTTGGCCAAGAACCATGCCTTAGGAAAGAAGGGTTACCCTTACATACCTTTTCGTCAGACTATTCTACACTTGCACGTTCCCTTCCAATGCTAGCGTTTATACCTTCATTAATATCATAACAAAGGCCATTAGTCATTCACATTATCCACATTATCTAGATTTCCTCAATTTGCCTCTAATTCACCCACATTCATGGTCATAACACCCAACTTCGTCCATTCGTCTAAAGTGTCTAGTTAATGATCGTAATACCATTTATAACACATTCATATCACAACACAACAACATTCATAACTCAATTCAAACTATTTCTCAAAATGTCACTATTCATCATTCATGACCTAGTTGACCATATTTTCTACAATCCATGTACTTTAATTCTCCAATACCTTAAACATTATGTAAAAATCATGAATCTTACCTTAGAAGTTGTAGGAACAAGCTTTGGTTGATAATACTCCTCTTTGAGCAAAACCCTAGTTTTTCTCCATTTGGATTTCTTGACTTGGATGATCCTTGATGATTCCCTTATCCTTGATTCACTTGTCTTAATGTTATTAATGGCTTATAATCCTTGAAAACTCATATAATAAATGTAGAGAGAAGTTTTAGAGAGAAGTGGTGTAATGTTATAATGAAATAAGACAAGTCTTGATCCTCACGTTTAATGAATTGAAAAATCTGTGCTGGGTGAACAGTGGTCATCCATGGAGGTTTACGACCTGTATTCCACTATACGGATTGTCTTCCATGGGCGTAATTAGCCATTTCCAGAACCTGAAGCTGGGCTGCCTTCATGGTGGTTTACGACCATGGTTGTCGCAAATTCAACTCTTTCTGCTTGAAGATATGCTGAAGGCTCTTATGATCTGTATAAACATCCACATGGACACCATATAAATAATGTCGCCATATCTTTAATGCATGGACCACTGCGGCTAATTCTAAATCGTGGGTTGGATAGTTCTGTTCATGTTTCCGTAATTGTCTAGAAGCATACGCAATCACCTTACCATTTTGCATCAATACACAACCTAGCCTGACGCTTGAAGCATCACAATAAATAACATATCCTTCCAATCCCTCTGGAAGTGTCAAGACTGGGGCTGAAGTCAATCGGTCTTTCAACTCTTGGAAACTACGCTCGCAAGCATATGTCTATTGAAACTTAGCTGACTTCTGAGTCAACTTTGTAAGCGGTGCAGAAATAGAAGAGAAACCCTCAACAAATCTTCTGTAATATCCTGCTAAGCCCAAAAAGCTACGAACCTCCGTAGGGGTCGTGGGCCTTGGCCAAGTCTTCACCGCCTCAATCTTTTGGCTATCCACTCGAATACCGTCAGCTGCAACAATGTGGCCCAGAAATGCCACTGAGTTCAACCAAAACTCACACTTGGAGAATTTTGCAAACAACTCTCGAGCTCGAAGAACTCCAAGGACAATTCCCAAATGATCCGCATGCTCGTCCTCGGATCTAGAATACACTAAGATGTCGTCAATGAATACAATTACAAATAGATCCAGAAAAGGTCTGAATACATTGTTCATTAGGTCCATAAACACTGCCGGTGCATTAGTTAACCCGAACGACATCACTCGGAACTCAAAATGACCGTATCTTGTTTTGAAAGCTGTCTTAGGGATATCTTTCTCCCTAACTCTTACTTGGTGATACCCGGACCTCAAATCGATCTTTGAAAACCACTTGGCACATTACAATTGATCAAATAGATCATCAATCCTCGGAAGAGGATATTTGTTCTTAATCGTCACCTTATTTAATTGCCGATAATCCATGCACATTCTCAAAGAGCCATCCTTCTTCTGGATGAACAATACGGGTGCTCCCCACGGGGATGAACTAGGCCTAATGAAGCCTTTATCAAGAAAGTCTTTCAATTGCTCCTTCAACTCTTTCAGTTCCGCGGGTGCCATTCTATATGGGGGAATAGATATGGGTTTAGTGTCTGGCAACACATCAATCGCAAAATCAATCTCCCGCTCAGAAGGAAGGCCTGGAAGCTCTTCCGGGAACACAGTCGGAAATTCATTCACTACTGGAACTGACTGAAGAGTCGGCGACTCAGCTTCTACATCTTGAACTCGTACTAGGTGATAAATACACCCTTTCGTGATCATCTTCCTTGCCTTTAGATAGGAAATAAACCTACCTTTTGGTGATGCCGCATTCCCTTTCCATTCTAAGAATGGTTCTCCCGGAAACTTGAAACGAACCATCTTCATTCGGCAATCAACATTGGCATAACAAGAAGCCAACCAATCCATGCCCATAATAACGTCAAAATCTACCATTTCTAGCTCATGCAAATCAATCATGGTACGACGATCACAAATCACAATCACACAATTCCTATAGACTCGGCTAGCTATCATTGAGTCACCCACGGGTGTAGACACCTCAAAAGGTTTGATAGACTCCAGCTCAATTATAAATCGACCCGCAACATATGGAGTAACATATGATAATGTGGAGCCCGGATCAATCAAAGCATATACATGATGAGAGAATACCGATAATATACCTGTGACCACATTAGGAGAAGACTCAAGATCTTGGCGTCCAGCCAAAGCATAAATACGGTGCTGAGGACCGCTAGTATTGGGAGCTCTGCCTCTACCTCTAACATTGACGACTGGCGCATGTGAATCTGGCCCCGTAGGGCGTACAGATGCCGAAGATCCGGCTACCGACCCTGATGGCTGGGTCCTACCTCTACCATGCACTGAGGGGCAATCACGCATAATATGGCCCGGTCGACCACATGAATAGCAACCATCTGAACCCAATCGGCATTGACCCCAATGCGACTTCCCACACTGGGAACATCGTGGTATAGGTGGCCTTGACTGGCATGAATCACCTCTAAACTGGGACACCAAATAACTCTGACTCGGCCTGGGATGAGTAGATCTATCAAGGCTCTGGCCTAAAAACCGTGGAAGTGCATTGGTCATATAATAGCCCGAATGTCTAGGGAACTGTTGCCTGTGTCCGCCTCTGGACTCACTTATTGGGCCCGAAGATCTGGCCCTCTTGCTATGTCCCCTATCCTGTTCACGTTCACTTCTCCGCTGCTGTAGGCTTTCCTCTATGTTTTGAGCATGTGCCTGAATGCGTGCAATATCCATACCGTCCTGAAGGGACGCAGTCAAGCATTTGTCCATCAGATGGGGCCCTAGGCCCTTTACAAATCGGTGTACCCGATCGACCATATCTGCTACCATGGCCGAAGCATACCTGGCCAAGGAGTTAAAGCGGAGGCTATACTCTAGGACACTCATACTACCTTGCCTCAAATTTAAGAATTTATCGGCCCTAGCTCGCCGAACTTCTGGGGGCATATAATGACGGAAAAAAGCATCAGCAAACTCTTGCCATACCGGGGGAGGTGCATTGGCCCCCCGTGAAGCCATCCACACTGTATACCACTGGATCGAGACGTCTCTCAATCTATATGACGCCAGCTCTACCGACTCGGTGTCTGAAGCATGTATCAACCGGAGCGTCCTTAGCATACCATCAATAAAGTCCTGGGGATCCTCCTCCTGTTTTAACCCAAAGAATTCCGGAGGGTTCAAAGTAATGAAATCACGGGCTCTTGCACTAACAACCCTATCACCATACCCTGAACTGTGCCTCTGAGCCTGGGCAACCAATTGAGTCAATAAAGTAATGGCCTCTTTTACATCTTGGCCCGAAGCATTTGGTGGAGGAGCTGGAGCTGGGGCTGAGGCTCCCACGTGCTCCTCGGTAATAGGCACTGTCTGGGAGGACTGAGATTGAGCCGCACTCTGGGACTCATCTTCCTCTACTACCGGTGGCGGTGCTCTTTCAGCCCGCTTTTCTGTCACCGTCTTGCCCTTTTGGGCTGCTGTAGCCTTTCCCTTTTTAGGAACACGATTTAGGAACAAGAATTTCTTACATCATAGCTCTATCGCACTATTCTTATGAAGAAACAAGGTCATATATTCCTAAAATGTCCGCAACTTCTTCTTTATAAGTGTGGCGCGCAACACACCCATAACCAAGACTCTACTAGACACGGCTCGTAGACACATCCTAGGACTGAACTGCTCTGATACCACTTTTGTCACGACCCGGCTAGGGGGCCGCAATGAGTACCCAGTGCTACCCCACCCGTGCACCCCCTTATCGTACATAACATAACATCTAGGTGAACCATAAGTCAATTCGTGCTTTTCTTATCGTTAGTCATATTGATCCCATTAGACAACCATCATCATTTAACATATCATAGGCATCTATGCCACATCATAAGTACAACGCCGACGAGGCCATTAAAAAGAAAATATACAAAACATGGGCCGACATGGCCGAACATCTCTACCCACATACACATGACTACGAGCCTCTAAGAGTATGACATATCGTATGAGCGGGACAGGACCCCGCTATGCCCATAATTATATACACAAAATAATAAGTACCCAAAAGCTACGGCTCCGAAAGAAATGGAGGTCTGCTATGCAATCTCTGAATAAGCAGCTATGGATCAAGTCTGTCTCCCTGTGCACCTGCGGGCAGGACGCAGCATCCACAAACAAAAGGACGTCAGTACGAAGAATGTACTGAGTATGTAAAGCATGATCAACATCGATATATAAGCATAATGAACAACGTATGAAATAGCATAGGAGGGGAGGCAATAATATCATCGTCATAGTACTTACCTGCCTTTCGTAGGACTTTCCATTTTTCATACGTATTAGTACACCTACGTCGTTATCCGTATTCCATAATAGTACTCGTACCATACTTGTGCTCATTTCGTATACATGTCCTTATTCGTATTCTTATACATAGTCTTATCACATTCATATTCAGATTATATACATAGTCATTTCATATACATAGCATTTACATAGCATACCCGACCTCATAGGATCGGTGTTTCATACATACTTGGCCAACCAAGGCTCAAGGTTACGCATACCTAGCCCTACCAAGGCTTCAAGGTTATCCGTACCATCTGCAGAGGTGTGCGCGTGTTTCGTAATTGTATACATACTTTATACATATTCATATACAAATATCCTACCCGGCGTTATAAGCTCGGGGTGTTATTATAGCCTTTCATAGGCACATATAAGTATAATAGCCCGTAGGCACTTTTGGCATCAATGTTATCATTATCGTCATCACTATCTTCGTCATTATTCCTACATCCATATCTTAGGCTTACTCGTCATATGAGGGGCGTAGTACAATCATAATACATGTTAAGGATCGTGAACTTATGAGCTCGGAATGTCAATCACTTGGATACAACATACTCATATAGAGGAATTAGAAATTTGGCCAAGAACCATGCGTCCATGCCTTAGGAAAGAAGGGTTAGCCTTACATACCTTTTCGTCGAACTATTCTACACTTGCACGTTCCCTTCCAATGCTAGCGTTTATACCTTCATTAATATCCTAACAAAGGCCATTAGTCATTCACATTATCCACATTATCTAGATTTCCTCAATTTGCCTCTAATTCACCCACATTCATGGTCATAACACCCAACTTCGTCCATTCGTCTAAAGTGTCTAGTTAATGATCTTAATACCATTTATAACACATTCATATCACAACACAACAACATTCATAACTCAATTCAAACTATTTCTCAAAATGTCACTATTCATCATTCAGACCTAGTTGACCATATTTTCTACAATCCATGTACTTTAATTCTCCAATACCTTAAACATCATGTAAAAATCATGAATCTTACCTTAGAAGTTGTAGGAACAAGCTTTGGTTGATAATACTCCTCTTTGAGCAAAACCCTAGTTTTTCTCCATTTGGATTTCTTGACTTGAATGATCCTTGATGATTCCCTTATCCTTGATTCACTTGTCTTAATGTTATTAATGGCTTATAATCCTTGAAAACTCATATAATAAATATAGAGAGAAGTTTTAGAGAGAAGTGGTGTAATGTTGTAATTAAATAAGACAAGTCTTGATCCTCACATTTAATGAATTGAAAAATCTGTGATGGGTGAACAGTGGTCATCCATGGAGGTTTACGACTTGTATTCCACTATACGGCTCGTCCTCCATGGGTGTAATTAGCCATTTCCAGAACCAGAAGCTGGGCTGCCTACATGGTGGTTTACGACCATGGTTTACGGGTCGTAAATCACTTTACGGTCCGTCCACCAGGTCGTATTTAACCATTTCCTCGGCTGGCAGAAAGTTGAAACCTTGCATGGCAGTTTACGACTGCCAGTTTACGGACCGTATTGCACTTTACGGTCCGTATTTTGCAATATACGACCACTGGGCAGTTGCAATTCTGCAACTTCCCATATTTCTTAGACTTCTCATTTTAATCACCCCCATCCATGCACATGCATTGCTGACCTTGTATCTCATCTTAACTTAGCCAACTTCCTCGTCTCACATCGGATACTTTCGAAATCTCGCCTAAGGTCATCAACGTCGTTTCTTGCTCATGGACACCATGCACTCATATTCATCACTAGTTCATTCTCTTGCGTACCAATGAAAAATTTTCCGAGGTGTAATAGGGATGGAATCTTAGGATGGTATTATTATGTGTGACATATTTGTTCAGGCTCGTGGCCTACAGAATCCTTTGTTACACCTTCCATTTTGTTGCAAGGAGATTTTGGCTTATTGTTGGTGTGTACCTTCGGTTCAGTAATCCGCACCAGAGTTTTAGACATGAGATATTTTACTTTGTATGTGTACAGGAATATAAGTATGCATTCTTGACATTACGAGGGAATTAGAAGTGAAACGAATCGAATCGGAGCAGTTCAGAAAAACTACTGAAACCAGTCAGTGTCGACGGCCCAAAAGACGACCATCGACACGTCAATGATCCATTGTCTGGCACCATCGATAGGGTTCTGCAATCAGACATCTTAGGTGGCAGTTCGATGGGGCATGTCGACGGACCGTCGACACGTCGGCAATCGTCAACCCTGCTCGTCGACCCGCGGATCTGGAACTTTCTAACCCCCATTATAAAGATACGATCCCACGTTTTTATTCTATTATTCTCCCAAAAACAGATACTACATCTATCTAGAACTCTCCAAAACACTCCCTCTACTTCTACAACAAACCTATGCCATGAAACCAAGATCAAAAGCCAAGATTAAGAGATTCATATACTAAGAAGCCCGTTAGGGTTTGTGAAGAGTAAGGATTTCTTTGGTATACAAGTGGGGGATTACACTCTAATATAGTAGATTGACTCAAGGCTTATTCCTAAGTGATTAAGGTGATTTTTATGTTTATTCCATGATATTAAAAGTATTGAGAGTTTAAAAGACTTTGATTATGGAAGGGAGGAGAATATGGAGTGCAAATTTGAATATAGTAATATTCTTGAATCATGACTTGACTTGAATCATAGTTCTTGATATGTAATGAGTATAATATTGCTATGAATAGTATTAAAGTTGTTGTAGAGGCATTGTATAAGGATGGATACGTTATGGTGGCATAGTTAGGGTTATGAAGGAGTTTGATAGGGAATGTTGAGGATTTAATAATGTCTAGCTTGATGAAGTTATTGATTAAAATATTGTGAGTGTTGCTATTGATGTTGGGAGTTATTTATTATGTGGAGGAAGTCATTGAAATAAAGGAGATGTTACCCGATTTTCGTTAGCTTTAGCTTAAGCTTAAGTATGTTTTCGATTATCTAATTTTAGTACGAACTCTCTTGAATGTAGAAACATGAATATTGGAGGGAAGCGTTCACGTGATATAGTTAGTAAAACATAACGGTATGTAAGGCTAGTCCCTTCTTTTCTAAGGCATGATTCCTATGACATGACTTCCTTTATCTTTCCATGACCTTCTTACATTCCGGAAAATATGAGTCAATGTTTACACAGAGCTTCCTATGAGATAAAAATGAGGGATATGTTATGAAATTGATAATGATGATGATGATTCTAAGCCTAAAGATCCTATGGGCCATGATATGATATTTCCACGAAGCTAATAATCCTTGTACGATTCTTTGATGTTATTCATTATTGTTAGACCCACCTTATGATTACCCCATAACGGAATCGGGGTTCTCGACCTTACGTCACCCCGATAGAATTGAAGTATTTAATTGATTTCTTATGCATACTTCATGGTAAGTATATGATGATGATTACACTGCACCTATATGGCCGGACATGACACTACTAGTGGGCGGCGTGCGATGGTTACCCGGACGCGGGTTAACGACGATGGTATATGTGACATGCATAATATGTGTTTTCTTTTAAAGGTTAAGCAGGTTATATCTTCGCCTCTTTTTTCATGATTTCTTTACAATGTTAGTACTATTCATGCCTGACATACTCAGTACTTTATTCGTACTGACGTCCTTTCTTTTGGACGTTGTGTTCATGCCCACAGGTAGGCAGGGAGGTGGCCCAGATTCCTAGGAGCTATTCAGCAGACTTACAGGAGCACTCCACTATTCCGGAGGTGCCATTTTTGAAATCTTATTTTGTGTACATATTTGGGCACGACGGGGTCCTGTCCCATCTTTATGTCACAGTACTCTAGTAGAGGCTCATGGATACGAATGCGTGGGTAGTTGATGTCTTATGGATATACCGGCGTATATTTTTGTATA
This sequence comes from Lycium barbarum, assembly GCF_019175385.1. Classification (NCBI taxonomy): domain Eukaryota; kingdom Viridiplantae; phylum Streptophyta; class Magnoliopsida; order Solanales; family Solanaceae; genus Lycium; species Lycium barbarum. The sequence continues at coordinate 73,304,126 of NC_083337.1, forward strand.
TCATTTTTGTAGCCATGAGGGCTTATATATATGTACATGCTGTCCTCAAGGTTATGTATGTTCAGGTTGGGTATTATGACTAGCATGATGAGTGGTGCTCGGTAGCCAGCTCCGGGTACCCGTCATGGCCCCCTAGTCGGGTCGTGACAAAAGTAGTATCAGAGCAGCTCCGTCCTAGGGTGTGTCTACGAGCCGTGTCCAGCAAAGTCTCATTTATGGATGTGAAGGGTGCCACACTTATAAACAAGAGGCTGCGGGGCATTTAGGAAAAATGACCATTCTTCTTCTTATTAGATCGTGCCATAGAGCCATGTTATAAGACTTTCTCCTTCCTAATTGGGCGTTGTGATTTCAGCGATGCCGATAAAGAGAAAATCCACAACCACCCAGAAGGGCAAGGTTGCTACCTAAAGGCAGGTAGAAAGGGAGCTGCCAACAAATATAGAATAAGGGGAATCTCATAATGAGGCTCCATCCAATACCTCTCACACTCTGCCTAATTTAGAAGAACAAGAGGGGGCTTCAACTCCGGCTCCTATGCCTCCAGTTCCTCCAACGAGTGCTTTGGGTCAACAAATGACCAAAGCTATTCAGCTATTGACACAGTTAGTTGCCGCTCAGTCACAGCAGCAGAGTACGGGTCCAGGTGATAGGGCGACTAGTGCTAGAACCCGTGATTTCATGAGTTTAAATCCTCCAAAAATTTTCGGGTCAAAGCCGGATGAAGACCCATAAGGTTTTATTGATGAGATGCTAAGAACGTTGAAAATTATTCATGCTTCCGATACTGAATCTGTGGAGTTGGCATCTTATAGACTCCAGGATGTGGCGGTTCTTTGGTATAATAACTAGATATCTTCAAGAAAGGAAAATGCACCTCCTCCGGTTTGGCAAGAAATTGTAGATGTTTTCCTTCGTCATTATTTGCCACCCGAGGTTCGAAGGGCTCGAGCTGACAGGTTTCTCAATGTAAAGCAAGGGAACATAACTGCTCAGAAGTATAGCCTTCACTTTAATTCATTGGCTAGATATGCTCCGACTATGGTAGCAGTAGGGGGATCGAGGCAGTCATATTCTAGACATTCAGGCTAGTCAGTGACTAGTGCACCCCCTCGATTTACAGGTAAAATATTTGACCGCTCCATTCATTCAGGACAGGGTTAGAGCTCGAGAGCTTCGGGTTCCCAGTTTGGAGGTGATCATAGCCAGAGGAGACCACTGGTCCCACGATGTAGTCAGTGCATAAAGTTACATTCCGGCCCATGTCACCAAGGTTCAGATGCTTGTTATGTTTGTGGAAAGACTGAGCACTTGATGCGTGATTGTACCTCGAGGTACGGTAGAGGTGGGATTCAGCCCACAGGATTAGCAGCTAGTTCCTCCTCATCTGTGCGCCCGATAGAGCAGACTCCCTAGACTCCAGCATGCCGTTGTAGGGGCAGAGGGGGAGCGTCAAGTTCAGGTTCATGTATTGTGATGCCTCTGGTGTTGGGTTAGGCTGTGTGTTAATGCAGCACGATAAAGTCATTGCCTATGCTTCAATCCAGTTGCGGAAACATGAGAAGAATTATCCAACTCATGATCTTGAACTGGCCGCGGTTATCCATGCGCTAAAAATGTGGAGACATTATTTGTATGGCGTCCATGTTAACATTTATACAGATCAGAAGAGTCTCCAATATATTTTTAAACTGAAGGAGTTGAAGCTACGAGAGAGGCGGTGGTTAGAACTGCTGAAGGATTATAATGTCAGTATTTTATATCATTCTGGCAAGGCGAATGTAGTAGCTGATGCACTTAGCCGCAAATCAATGGGTAGCCTATCTGAGGCTCCTCCAGAGAAGAAAGAATTAATTTGTGAGCTTCACCAACTAGCCAGCCTTGGAGTTCGCCTAATTGATTCAGGTAATGCAGGAGTTGGTATCCACGACAAAACTGTTTCGCCCCTAGATATGGAGATAAGAGAGCGCCAATATGAAGATCCCCAGTTGCGTCACTATAGAGATACATTTCATGACAAAGAGAAGTCACCTTTTGAAGTTTCTACAGATGGAGTCCTTAGGTACCGACACAGGCTATGTGTTCCGAATGCTGCCGAACTATGTCCTCGGATTCTAGAAGAAGCTCATTACTCTCGGTACTCTATTCATCCAGGGGAAACAAAGATGTATCATGGTCTTAAGCTAATGCATTGGTGGGATGGAATGAAGAAAGACATCGCAGAATTTGTAACTGTTATATCCCGTATTTTGTACATTCGGACATCTCAAGATAGTCGTGGTAAGTTAAGGGCAAGACTATTTTCCGGTTTTTCTTAGTACACAAGTTGCTTATAAATATTAGGGTTATGGAAATATGGAGAAAGGCTAGGGGTAAAAAGGGAAATTCACAAGGTGGTTCATGGTAATATTGAGGAAGGCTAGGGGCAAAAAGAGAATTTCAGAAAACCTTCAAGAAGGTTCATGAAAGGGCCACTTTGGCCGTGTGAGTTGTGGGTGTGGTCCCCACCCCATGGCTTGGCCAATTGCTTCAAGTCACAAGTGGGGACATGTGTTCACTTGATATTTGTAGAAACTAAGTATATATATATATAAGAGATGGCCAATTTATCTATCATTTTAACATAAGAAACCTTGGAAAGAAAGAAGAGAAGAAGAAGAAGAAGAAGGACCATTCGGCCAAGCTAGCCGAATTGGAGGCTACAAAAGTTTAACAAGAAAAAATATTTTCTTCTAGTATTCCAACCAATTGGAACGTCCCTAACAACGTGGAGTGGTTGTTTGAGCAAGCCAAGCATTTATTTGAGTGATCTACAAACCCTAGCCAAGTTAAGAAGTGAAGTGAGAAAGGTAAGGTCTAATCTTCTTTTACATGTGTCATGGATGATATGTACATGTTGTAGTGTGTAGAAATGGATGAAATTCATGAAATATGTGTGTGTAAGTGATGGCCGAATAGGGGTGGTGTTGTGTAGATATGATGAATTGATTTTATTTAGTATTTTGATTGTTATAGTTGTGGATTCCATGATGAAAATGAAGGTTTGATGACTTGAAATGAAGTTGTAATCGTTATGGGATTGTTGTAGAAGTTAAGGTGCCGTTAGAATGATTTCTTATGTTTGCATGAATGATATTGTTAACGTGTGGTTGTTATATTTCATGAATTTGGAAGGAAAGAATGTGTTGTTGTTGGTTATGTTGAGTTGAGAGGATTCGGGAGGTGTTGTATATTGTTTGGGACGTTTTGAACATTGTGCGGATTGTTAAAGTGTTCTTGAGTCTTGTTTTGAAGCTCTCGGGCTAGTGCTTAAATGTGTAAGTATTGATGTTGGCTTGATTATATGTGGTTGAACTGAATATAAATGAAATGCCGTCGAATTGTGTAGAAAGGATTGTTAGTGTTAGAATGCATTTTTAATTAATTGTTGAAGTTGGAGATATGATTGTTGGTATTGTTGATGATAATTTGGCCGAGTTGAATTCTCGAATTGTTGTTGATAATTTGGCCGAGTTGGATTCTCGGGGTTGGTTGTAGTTACAGGGGAAATGCTGCCGAAATTTCTGTAGATAAAGTGTTAGTTTAGAATTTGATTCTTAAGTAGCTATAGCTAATGTTTGGTATTTACTAACATTGTTGTAGATTTTGGAAAAGTCGAGACTTAAGTTCGGATTAGCTTAGGAAGCGGACAAGGTATGTAAGGCTTACCCTTTCTTTCTTTTGGCATGTCCTAGAGCTAAGTAAGGTATGACACGCACCTTGGAGTAACTCTACTCTTTGATTCTGAGCCTGTTTATGATTCTTATTCATTTCTTGTCATTTTCATGCTTAGTATAGTTGAGTTCATTGTATGATTAATTAACGAATAAGCATAAAGAGTTTTTGTTCCTAAAAGAGTTCTGTAAGTTTTAATGTCCCTAACATTAGTAGACGGTCTCGGATTGCTTTGAAACGTTTGTAAAGGTTTCTGTACTAAAATGTCCATAACTTTCTTACACTAAACCGGATTGACTCGAAACGTGTTTATGATCCTCCAGTGTCGGTTTGTGTGCTTATCTATCGAGTCTTAAAAATTGTTTTATGTGCATATAGTCTCTCACTACTCTGCTCGTGCATGCCTCAATGTATCTTTCACTGAGTCCCGGGCCAGGATACGTTCTCGTGCGTACTCCACTCCATTGTTCACCGAGTCCCTCACTTGCGGGCCGGGATACGTTATATGTATATGTATATGATGATATGATGATACGGGGATGGCGGCCAGTACGGCATGTGCTGACTCCATTCACCGAGTCCCGCACTAGAGGGCCGGGATACGTTATGCATATATGACATATGATATGGACATGCATGAATTTATCCACCGAGTCCCTCACTGGAGGGTCGGGATACGTTATATGTATGTATGATATATGATGTTGATATGCACGATTTTCATTTAAAAAGGCAAGTGCATTGATGTTTTTAAAAGTCATACTTGTTTCTGGTAAACCTCTGTTTTTGTTATGGTCTTCTTTACTATATTTCATGTCTTACATGCTCAGTACATATTCCGTCTGACCCCTTTTCTTCGGGGGCTGCGTTTCATGCCACGCAGGTACACCCAGATGAGTAGAAGACATTGCTAGGAGATGCTCCAGCAGGATTGGCGAGCTCCATGTCCTTCTGGAGTGTTGCCGAGTCAGAGTATATATGTTATGATTCCTGATTGATGTTAGAGACTTTGTAGACAGAGACATGTATGTGGGTTGTCAGTCTTGTAAGCGGCTCTGCAAGCCGATGTGTCATTATGCATTATGTTCCAAATTCCATATGATTGCAGATTTTGTTTAATTTGAGAATGACGAAAAGAATGTTTCTGAAAGCCTTTATTATGCATTCCATGTTTATTCGATTTTAAGAGTCCAAAGAGGTTATAAGTGTAATAAGAGTCAGCGGGTTCGCTCGGCCCTAAATAAGGGTCGGGTGCGCATCATGCCCTGATTAAGAGTAGGGTGTGACAAAGTGGTATCAGAGGAGTTCGTCCTAGGGGTTGTCTGCAAAGTCGTGTCCAGTAGAGTCCTGTTTATGGGTGTGAAGCCGGCCACACTTATAAGTAGGAGGCTGCAGGGCATCTAGGGATTGTTGACCTTATTTCTGTCTTAGATCGTGCGATAGATCCAAGTCATAGGAAATGAGATTCCTTATGTAAGCCTTACATACGACGGAAGAAGGTGAGTGATGATATGGAAAGTCATAGAGGTAAGTTTTGATATATTTGTTCTGTTACCTAAAATTGGGAGCCCTGGGTGGCTGGAATATGTCGTATGAATGTATGCCCTGTGAGGCATTGCTGGTAATGACTGCATGCAGGTTCTGGGTAGTAAGAGTTGTAAAGGAGACTCTGCCAATTGTTTTTTTCAAATTCAGGTCATTTAGTTAGGTACACCTAACACGAAGAAGCGTGGGAAGCAAATATCGTAAACAAAAAACAAGTGGGATGTGTTGTTTTAGAACTGTTATGCACTTGGCATAGCATGAATAATAATTGCGAGAAAAACGAATAGCAGTCCGAAGGAGTAAAATGGGTTACCGTCAAGTGTAGTAGGAGCGAGGTCTATTAGGGGATTCAAGGAAAGTCGTCCAATGAGATCTGCTATAGATTATTATATAAGAGTGGTGAGTGGAAACCCAAACGGGCTGATAACCGAATATTTGTGAGTAATGGCGACCAAGGTGTGTTCCCTACCATCAGGAATCTGGAAATCCAGGATGAAGGGTAACTGTACACATAGGTGAAAGGTGAATATTGGGGATTGAAAAGGCTAAAATTGTAATTATCAAAGGAGAGTTGTGCTACGAGAATGTCCCGGGATCTGTAAGACTTTAACCTACTCCAGATCATGTAATGAAGGTCATGTAGGGAGGTGGATGCGATTACATCAGCACTAGTGCACCAGATTTCATACGAGTTTCGAGGTTAAGCATGCTAAGGTGAGAGAAATTTTAGGATGGGTGACCCCCCCTGGGAAGTGTACTAAAAGTTCTATAGATTTAGACATAAGAGGCAAATGGGAAGTTAGAGTAGCTTAAGGGAAATTAGAGTATACGGGATGGTGAGAAACCTTAAGAGGGCGTGTAGGACGAGGCAGACTACACCGGTGAAGAGAAAGAAAGTGCATCACAGCTCTGGAATTAGGATGAGTTAAGTAGCATTTGGAAATATCTTACAAACGGGGCGTTAGAAAATAGACGTATATGTATATATATATATATATGTATGCATATAATATCCCCTTTATGGCCATATCAGCGGGTATGTGTATCCCGACAACCAGTGCTGCGGTATACTGAAGGCATTGACCGAACGAGGTGATAAAGTGCAAGTGACAAAAGAACGTCATCAGGTAGGCTGATGTTATCATCACTACAGGCGAGAACTGTAAAGCTCAAAGGTAATGACATCTAGAAAGGAAGGGATGAAGTGTGGTAATATGAAGCAAGAAAGAAACGTGTGGGGTTCGAGAACCGATTTTAATAAGTGGGGTTAAAAGAGTAGTGACCATGACCAGGAACGTGAAGTAAGAGAAAGAATGCTTAGGCCTTGCGACGATGTTAAGAGAATTCCAGCCTGTGAGCGGTATATAAATGAGGTAAGTGTGTTATATCCCGTATTTTTGCATATTCGAAAAATTCGAAATAATTTGGACTTGAAAGAAATAAGGTCATGTTCGATTTTATTTGATATATGTGTGTTGTTCATGAAATATTAATGTGGCAATAGCGAGGAAGGCTAGGGGCAAAATTGGGAATTTCAAAAATTAGTTTCGGGAATTACAAAATAGGGCCCATAACTAATTGGGCTAGAAAGATCAAAAACAAAAAAAACAAGGCCCAAATTGTTAGGGTGGCCGGCCATAGTATTATGGCCCAAGCCCATGTCACTTAAAATCCATGTGCTAATTAAATAGAAAAGGGGTCCTTGTTATTAGAGCATTCAAGAAAAGTTGAGAAGGAGAAAAACAAAAAGAAGAAGAGCAAAAAAAAAAAAACAAAGGCCATTCGGCCATGCCCTAGAAAAATTTGACCCTCGAAATCTTGTTCCAAAAATTATTTTCTTGTGGTATTCCTACTAATTCTAGGACCCTCTACAACGTGGTATAATTGTTTCGGAAGATAGGTCGCTCGTTTCATCGATTTCGCACCTTAGTCAAGTGAAGAACTTAGGAACAAAAGGTAAGATTTAAATCCTTTTTGTATGTTATGAAGGCATTGTCTATGTTGTAGTGTGTGGAAAAGAATAAAAATCGTGAAAATAGGGGTATATGTGTGTGGCCGAATGCATATGTGTGTGTTGAAGGATGAACCAATTTTATTTATGATATTAATTGTGTTGTTGTGGCCTTGTGGTGTAAATGGAAAAATACTAGCCAAAATTGGCATGAAAATTGGTTGTTAAGTTGTTGTAGGAAGTTTTGTGATTTTATTATAAATTTATATAATTATGGAAATGGAATTGTTAGGGTGCAAATTATGATTGTTGTTAATGAAATTGGGAGAGAAAAATATGTGTTGTGAATATTTTTGTCGAAGGTTGAAGGTTTCGGTGGAAATTTTGTATATTCTGTAAAAAAATATGAAATGATTCCGAATTTCATTTGAATGACCTTGAATTAGTAGATGAATATGAAAACGTTGATATTGATTTGAAAGTGGGAAGCTGGATTGAAAGTTGTTGCATTATGTAGAAAGGAAGACCATTTATGGTAGAATGCGTTTCAAATCGATTTTTGATGTTGTTGGTTTTGTTGTGGGTGTTGTTGATGGTATTTTGGCCGAGTAAATTCTCGGGGATGTTGAATTTATAGGGGAGATGGTGCCCAAATTTCTGTAGACAAGTATGGAGTTAAGATTGAATTTCTAAAGGCTTGTAATTAATATTTGGTAATTGTGACCAATTGTACATTCTGGAGGAAACGGGATTTGAATTCGGACAAGTGTAAGAAGCAAATAAGGTATGTAAAGCTTTACCTTCTCTTCTTTTGTCATGTCTTAGACATAATATGTTTGGATACGAGCCTCGGGGACAACTCTATTTCTAGAAATCCGAGTTTGAATTTGACCCTTTTTCATTCAATAGAATTGAATTAAGCACTTCGTGCCTTGTTGAGACAATTGCCTAAACATCTTTAATTTGCCCAAATGGAACCGGATTACACTAAACCTTTCATAAGTGGATCCACAAAGCTTTATGTACGTAATTTGTGTGCGCCACCTCAGTTGACCCGAGGTGGGCCCACTATTTCCAAATCCTCTCCTATTGTGCTATTGATTTGTTTTCAAGCAATATTTAAAGGAAACGTTTTAACTACTCTTCTAACTACTAAAGGATAACTGCTTTAAATATTGCATTGAGTCTTATAAACTATTCTGGAACATGCAACAATCCCAGGAAGATTATTTTGACGTGACCCATTGTGACTTCCGAAAGACACGCACTACGATTACCGTCCGATCTCTTTGTTTTGATCTACCATTTGAGATGTCTCATCGAGTCTTTGTAAATGTGTTGTGTTTTATATTGCATTTAGTTTCTCACTACTCCACTCGTGGATGCCTCACTGCTTCTTTCACTGAGTTCGGGCCAGGATATGTTATCAAGCGTATTCCACAGCATTATTCGCCGTGTCTCGATGTGAGGGGGCAGGTATACATGTACATGGGCTGTGGAGTATGCTGTGCCATATACACATATTCTGATATGATATGATATGATATGATATGGCCATCTGATATGATATGATATGTTATGGAGTTATTCCCTATTCTGGAGTATGCTGTGTTGTGGCGCCAGTGACGGGATGGCGACCACGTTCTGTTCACCGAGTCCCATAATGGGGCCGGATATGGAATATGTTTTTGCATGCATTATTTATGTTTTGTAAGTATGCATTCTGATATTCTGGACATTGCACTCATTTTCGGTATTTTCTGTTCTGGTTATGATTCTGTTCTCCGTACTCCATGCTTTACATATTCAGTACATATTCCGTACTGACCCCCTTTCTTCGGGGGCTGCGTTTCATGCCACGCAGGTACAGACGCTCGATTTGCTGACGCGCCCGCTTAGGATTTTACTCTGCTGTCTTGGAGTGCTCTCTTGTCCGGAGCCCATATTTTGGTACAAACTTTTCTATTGTACATGTATATGTTATTCAGGGTTATGACGGGGCCCTGTCCCGTCTTATGAGTCTGTTGTTATTCGTAGAGGTCTGTAGACATACATGTGGGTTGTGTATATGTTTTGGGTTGATATATTCTGTGATAGTCTTATCGGCTTACACGCGCTATATCTGTTTATCTGTGATAGTTAGTAACGCCGTTCGACGTCTATATCTGTATACTGTGCTTATATATTGGTTTGGGTTATTGGGTACGTATGGGTGTCCAGCACGGACACTAGTCGCGGCCTACGGGGTTGGATCGTGACAAAAGTGGTATCAGAGCGGTTTGTCCTCGGAGTGTCTACAGACCGTGTCTAGTAGAGTCCTGTTTATCGGTGTGTTGTGCACCACATCTATAAACAGGAGGCTACAGGACATTAGGATGCTACCCTTCCTTCTTATCTTAGATCGTGTGATAAAGCTATATTATCAGGATGACTCCTCCCTAACGAATTGTTATGTTTTCAGCCATGCCTCCGAAAAAGGCGACAGCTGCCCAGAAGGGCGAGTCAGTAGCAGCGGGCTCCACTACCCAGAGGGTTACCAGGGCCCGTGCCCAGATCTATAAACAGGAGGCTACAAGACATTAGGATGCTACCCTTCCTTCTTATCTTAGATCGTGTGATAAAGCTATATTATCAGGATGACTCCTCCCTAACGAATTGTTATGTTTTCAGCCATGCCTCCGAAAAAGGCGACAGCTGCCCAGAAGGGCGAGTCAGTAGCAGCGGGCTCCACCACCCAGAGGGTTACCAGGGCCCGTGCCCAGATTATGCCCGAGATTATGCCCCAGTCAGAGGGCTCCACTACACCGCCACTACAAGAGGGGATTGGAGCAGCAGCAGCTGTAGATCAGGGGGCGGCTCCACCGCCAGCTCCCGAGGTTCCAGTGCCCGAGCTTCCAACTCCACAGCCAGGGGCGGAGGATAGGGCCATGAGAGATGCGGTCCAGTTGCTGACCAGATTGATGGCGGGGCAGGTTCATAGGCATGGACTTGGAGGTGATCGTGCAGACAGACATGATAGTTCGAGGGCCCGGGAGTTCTTGACTTGTAATCCTCCAGAGTTCTTCGGGACAAAGCCCGAGGAGGATCCCCAAGAGTTTATCAGAAAGATGCAGCGTATGTTACGGTTGATTAAGGCTTCTGCGACCGAGTCTGTCGAGTTGGCTTCATATCGGTTGTATGATGTAGCTGCTAATTGGTATGAGTCATGGGAGTTGTCCAGAGGCGACGGCGCTCCCCCAGCAGTGTGAGATGAGTTCACTGAGGCCTTTCTTTGCCACTTTTTGCCTCCGGAGCTGCGGCGAGCTAGGGTTGACAAATTTTTACTGCTGAGACAGAGGGGCAGGAGCGTCCGAGAGTATAGCCTAGAGTTTGACTCATTGGCGAGATATGCACCCGCTATGGTAGTTGATATGACTGACAGGATGCACCGGTATATAATGGGGCTGGACCGTTATTTGGTTGATAGTTGTCTGGTGATGGCTGCTCAGCCCGGTATGGATATTGCACATATACAGGCGCATGCACAGGGTATGGAGGACCGACATAAGGGGCATCAGCCCGACAGAGAGCAGGATCGAAGTCAGCCCAAGAGGGCCAGATCTGCTGGGTATTCTGCGGAGTTTTGGAGTAGGCAGCCTCAGCAGCAGCAGCAGTCTAGCAGACATTCTTCCCAGCTGGCACGGAGCACACCTCCACAGTTCCCAGGCAGGAGATTTGACAGCCCAGGGTATTCAGGAGCAGGTCAGAGCTCCAGGGCTTTAGGTTCGCGGACAGACAACAGTTCTGGTCAGGCGAGACCACCCAGGCCTCTGTGTTGTTATTGTGGGAGGCACCACCCTAGAGAGTGCTATCGTGCTACATGTGCTTGTTTTTCTTGTGGCCGCCAGGGCCACACTGTGAGAGTACCCGTATAAGGGTAATTTGGGTGGTGCAGCTCAGCCTACCGGATCAGCTGCTGGATCAGCATCTTCTTCCGTAGCTATGCGCCCCACGGGGCAGGGTACATCGGCACCGGCGGGCGGCGGCAGAGGCCATGGTGGAGTTTCCAGTTCTAGCGGTCCTTCGAACCGCATATATGCTTTGGCCAGCCGCTAGGATCAGGAGGCGTCGCCAAATGTTGTCACAGGTATATTATTGGTCTTTACTCGATCTGTATATGCATTGATCGATCCAGGTTCTACTTTGTCATATATTTCTCCTCACATCGCTAGTAAAATTGGGATAACATCTGAACCGATAGAACCGTTCGAGGTAGTTACACCGATTGGGGATTTTATTACAGCGAGACAGGTATATAAAGATTGTTCTGTAATTATATGTGGCCGATGCACTAAGGCAGATCTGGTAGAGTTAGATATGATTGAATTTGATGTTATTATGGGCATGGATTGGCTAGCTTCCTGTTATGCTAATGTTGATTGTCAGAAAAAGGTGGTTCGCTTCCAATTTCTTGGGGAACCAGTTATAGAGTGGACAGGTAATACAGCATGGCCGAAAGGTAAGTTTATTTCATACCTTAAGGTGAGGAAGATGATCAGAAAGGGGTATATTTATCATCTGGTCCGGGTACAAGACTTGAAAGTAGAAGCACCGACCCTTCAGTCAGTCCCAGTGGTTAATGAATTTCCAGATGTATTCCCAAATGAGCTTCCAGGTCTTCCTCTAGAGCGAGAGATAGAGTTCACTATCGATGTGCTACCAGATACTCAGTCTATATCTATTCCCCCAAACAGAATGGCACCTGCAGAATTAAAAGAATTGAAAGAGCAACTGAAGGACTTATTAGAAAAAGGCTTCATCAGACCCAGTACCTCGCCTTGGGGAGCCCCGGTATTATTTGTAAGAAAGAAAGATGGGTCACTGCGGATGTGTATCGATTATAGGCAGCTAAATAAGGTAACCATAAAAAATAAATACCCCCTCCCCAGGATTGATGATTTGTTTGATCAGTTGCAGGGCGCTAAGTGTTTTTCGAAGATAGACCTGCAGTCAGGCTACCACCAGGTGCGGGTAAGAGAGGTTGATATTCCTAAGACAGCATTCCGGACCCGATATGGGCATTATGAAATCAGGGTGATGTCTTTTTCGCTTACTAACGCTCCGGAGGTATTCATGGATCTGATGAATCGGCTATTCAAGACGTTATTGGATATGTTCGTGATTGTATTTATTGACGATATTCTGGTTTATTCACGGTCAGAGGAGGAACACGTAGATCATCTGAGGGCGGTACTTGGGGTACTTCGGCATCAGAAATTATATGCCAAATTCTCTAAATGTGAATTCTGGCTGGCTTCAGTGGCATTCTTGGGAGATATTTTTGCAGCTGATGGCATCCGGGTGGACACACAGAATTGAGGTCGTAAAGAATTGGCCTAGACCTACGACGCCCACTGAGGTACGTAGTTTTCTGGGATTATCAGGCTATTATAGAAGATTTGTGGAAAAGTTTGCTTCGATTTCAGCGCCTTTAACGAGGCAAACTCAGAAGGGAGCTAAGTTCCAGTGGACTGATGCTTGTGAACGAAGCTTCCAGTTGCTGAAAGAGAAGTTGACTACAGCTCCAGTTCTGACTCTTCCAGAGGGACCAGATGGGTATGTTATTTATTGTGATGCTTCCGGCGTTGGGTTAGGTTGTGTACTAATGCATCACGGTAGAGTTATAGCCTACGCTTCCCGGCAGCTCAAAAAGCATGAAAGAAATTATCCTACCCATGATCTGGAGATAGCAGCGGTAATCCATGCTTTGAAGATATGGAGACACTATCTATATGGCATCCATGTTGATATTTATACAGATCACAAGAGCCTCCACTATATCTTTAAGCAGAAGGAGCTGAATTTGCGGCAGAGGAGGTGGCTGGAGCTGCTGAAAGACTATGATGTTGATATTCTGTATCATCCGGGCAAGGCCAATGTTGTAGCAGATGCACTGAGCCGCAAGTTTATGGGTAGCTTGGCAGACTTGCAACCAGAAAGGAAAAAGATACTACGTGATATTCACCAGCTGACTAATCTTGGAGTTCGTCTGGCCGATTCTGGAGGTACGAGGATTTCTGTCAGAGGGGTTTCTGAATCATCTATTAGGGAGGATATAAAGCGACACCAATATGACGACCCTGTTCTAGCACAGTACAGAGACACAGCCCGTGAAAAGGAGAAGACTCCGTTCGAGTTAACATCAGATGGAATATTGCTATATAGAGGCAGGTTGTGTGTGCCTAATGTTGTAGGGCTACGGCAGCAGGTTATGAGCGAAGCACACTATGCCCGTTATTCTATTCATCAGGGATCGACGAAGATGTACCATGACCTCAGGTGCATGTACTGGTGGGATGGCATGAAAAGGGACATCGCAGAGTTCGTTGCCCAATGCCCGAATTGTCAGCAGGTTAAGATTGAACATCAAAAGCCGGGTGGACTGTTACAGGAAATGGAAATTTCGACATGGAAGTGGGAGATAATTAATATGGACTTCATTACAGGTTTACCTCGCACTCCACGGAAGTATGACTCCATATGGGTTATTGTTGATAGGCTGACAAAATCAGCCCATTTTCTTCCGGTCAGAACTACTTATTCAGCTGAGGATTATGCCAGGATATATATTAAAGAAATAATGAGACTTCACGGAGTTCCTATATCTATTATCACTGACAGAGGTGCCCAGTTTACAGCGAATTTCTAGAGATCATTTCAGGAAGGATTGGGGACTCAGGTAAGTCTGAGTACAGCATTCCATCCTCAGAGCGACGGCCAGGCCGAGCGCACTATACAGACGCTAGAAGATATGTTTCGGGCCTATGTTATTTATTTCAGAGGTAGCTGGGATGATCATTTGCCACTAGTTGAGTTCGCTTATAATAACAGCTACCATTCCAGCATCCAGATAGCACCGTACGAGGCTCTGTATGGCAGGAAATGCAGGTCACCAATCGGCTGGTTCGATGTTGGCGAAACTGAATTAATTGGCCTAGATATGATCCAGCAGGCAGTTGATAAAGTAAAGTTCATTCGGGAACGGTTGCTAGCAGCTTAGAGTCGACAGAAATCGTACGCAGATAAACGACGTCGAACTTTAGAGTTCCAGGTCAGTGATTGGGTGTTTCTAAAAGTGTCACCTATGAAGGGCGTCATGAGATTCAGCAGGAAAGGGAAGTTCAGTCCGAGATATATCGGCGCTTATCAAATCATCCGTAAGGTGGGAAAGGTTGCCTATGAATTATACCTACCATCTGACTTGGGGGCAGTGCATCCGGTGTTCCACGTGTCTATGCTTCGCTAGTGCATTGGCGATCCTTCCAGAATATTTCCAGTAGATGATATTCAAGTGACGGAGGAACTGTCTTACGAGGAGCAACCTATAGCCATCCTGGATCGTCAGGTAAGGAGATTGCGCAATAATGATATAGCTTCCGTTAAGGTATTGTGGCGAAACAACAACAGGGAGGAGATGACCTGGGAAGCTGAAGAGGAAATGAAGAAGAAGTACCCTCACCTGTTTCCTATGCCTACAGGTAATTTAAATTCCGTAACTGGTTATACTGATTAATGAATAAGTTATATGTACTGTCCATATAAAGAACCTTCCCCAAAATTCTTATAAAACCCTATAAGATTAATTTAACATTCGAGGACGAATGTTCAAAAGGGGGGGGGGGGGGGAGGATGTTATATCCCGTATTTTTGCATATTCGGAAAATTTGAAATAATTTGGACTTGAAAGAAATAAGGTCATGTTTGATTTTATTTGATGTATGTGTGTTGTTCATGAAATATTTATGTGGAAATAGCGAGGAAGGCTGGGGGCAAAATTGGGAATTTCGGAAATTAATTTTGGGAATTACAAAATAGGGCCCATAACTAATTGGGCTAGAAAGATCAAAAAAAAAAAAACATGGCCCAAATTGTTAGGGTGGCCGGCCATAGTATTATGGCCCAAGCCCATGTCACTTAAAATCCATGTGCTAATTAAATAGAAAAGGGGTCCTTGTCATTAGAGCAATCAAGAAAAGTTGAGAAGTAGAAAAACAAAAAGAAGAAGAGCAAAAAAAAAAAAAAAAAAAAGGCCATTAGGCCATGCCCTATAAAAATTTTCCCCTTGAAATCTTGTTCCAAAAATTATTTTCTTGTGGTATTCCTACTAATTCAAGGACCCTCTACAACGTGGTGTAATTGTTTCGGAAGATAGGTCGCTCGTTTCATCGATTTCGCACCTTAGTCAAGTGAAGAACTTAGGAAGAAAAGGTAAGATTTAAATCCTTTTTGTATGTTATGAAGGCTTTGTCTATGTTGTAGTGTGTGGAAAAGAATAAAAATCATGAAAATAGGGGTATATGTGTTTGGCCGAATGCATATGTGTGTGTTGAAGGATGAATCAATTTTATTTATAATATTAATTGTGTTGTTGTGGCCTTGTGGTGTAAATGGAAAAATACTAGCCAAAATTGGCATGAAAATTGGTTGTTAAGTTGTTGTAGGAAGTTTTGTGATTTTATTATAAATTTATATAATTATGGAAATGGAATTGTTAGGGTGCAAATTATGATTGTTGTTAATGAAATTGGGAGATAAAAATATGTGTTGTGAATATTTATGTCGAAGGTTGAAGGTTTCGGATGAATTATGGTTTCGGTGGAATTTTTGTATATTTTGTAAAACAATATGAAATGCTTCCGAATTTCATTTGAATGACCTTGAATTAGTAGATGAATATGAAAACGTTGATATTGATTTGAAAGTGGGAAGCTGGATTGAAAGTTGTTGCACTATGTAGAAAGGAAGACCATTTATGCTAGAATGCGTTTCAAATCGATTGTTGATGTTGTTGGTATTGTTGTGGGTGTTGTTGTTGGTATTTTGGCCGAGTAAATTCTCAGGGATGTTGAATTTATAGGGGAGATGCTGCCCAAATTTTTGTAGACAAGTATGGAGTTAAGATTGAATTTCTAAAGGCTTGTAATTAATATTTGGTAATTGTGACCAATTGTAGATTCTGGAGGAAACGAGATTTGAGTTTGGATAAGTGTAAGAATCAAATAAGGTATGTAAAGCTTTACCTTCTCTTCTTTTGTCATGTCTTAGACATAATAGGTTTGGATACGAGCCTCGGGGACAACTCTATTTCTAGAAATCCGAGTTTGAATTTGACCCTTTTTCATTCAATGGAATTGAATTAAGCACTTCGTGCCTTGTTGAGACAATTGCCTAAACATCTTTAATTTGCCCAAATGGAACCGGATTACACTAAACCTTTCATAAGTGGATCCATAAAGCTTTATGCACGTAATTTGTGTGCACCACCTCAGTTGACCCGAGGTGGGCCCACTATTTCCAAATCCTCTCCTATTGTGCTATTGATTTGTTTTCAAGCAATATTTAAAGGAAACGTTTTAACTACTCTTCTAACTACTAAATGAAAACTGTTTAAATATTCCATTGAGTCTTATAAACTATTCTGGAACATGGAACAATCCCAGGAAGATTATTTTGACGTGACCCATTGTGACTTCCGAAAGACACGCACTATGATTACCGTCCGATCGCTTTGTTATGATCTGTCATTTGAGATGTCTCATCGAGTATTTGTAAATGTGTTGTGTTTTATATTGCATTTAGTTTCTCACTACTCCACTCGTGGATGCCTCAATGCTTCTTTCACTGAGCCCGGGCCAGGATACGTTATCAAGCGTATTCCACTGCATTATTCGTCGTGCCTCGATGTGAGGGGGCAGGTATACATGTACATGGGTTGTGGAGTATGATGTGCCATGTACACATATTCTGATATGATATGATATGATATAATATGATATGATATGGCCATCTGATATGATATGATATGTTACGGCCCCTTACAAAACATAAATAATGCATGCAAAAACATTTGCCATATCCGGCCCCATTATTTATGTTTTGTAAGTATGCATTCTGATATTTTGGACATTGCACTAATTTTCTGTATTTTCTGTTCCGGTTATGATTCTGTTCTCCGTACTCCATGCTTTACATATTCAGTACATATTCAATACTGACCCCCTTTCTTCGAGGGCTGCGTTTCATGCCACGCAGGTACAGACGCTCGATTTGCTGACCCGCCCGCTTAGGATTTTACTCTGCTGTCTTGGAGTGCTCTCTTGTCCGGAGCCCACATTTTGGTACAGACTTTTCTATTGTACATGTATATGTTATTCAGGGGTATGACGGGGCCCTGTCCCTTCTTATGAGTCTGTTGTTATTCGTAGAGGTCTGTAGACATACATGTGGGTTGTGTATATGTTTTGGGTTGATATATTCTGTGATAGCCTTATCGGCTTCCACGCGCTATATCTGTTTTTCTGTGATAGTTAGTAACGTCGTTCGACGTCTATATCTGTACACTCTTCTTATATATTGGTTTGGGTTATTGGGTACGTACGGGTGTCCAGCACGGACACTAGTCGCGGCCTACGGGGTTGGGTGGTGACAAAGTGTATGGTAAAATTAACGCGGTTGCCTCGGACCTGGAGAAGCTCTCCAAAAAGATGACTTAAAAATAGGACGGATTTGCGCGATTAAAGGATATTTCACGAATTTCAGAACTGATACTACAAATGACAAGAGAAGAAAGGTGCTCGAGGAGGAATATAAGGAAGATTAAGGATACCAACGGCTTGATCGAAGGAAAGGAAGAAAGTAACTGGAAGCCTTTAACCATAGGAATAAGGACGCTTTAATAAACTAGCGGTAGGAAACCGATTACGCACCAAAAGGTTAATGACGCTGTTAGTCATAAAGGACAGAAGTATGTCAAAATAGAAAAGTAAGCGTCGGAAATGGATGCCCTCATAATTATTCCAACTAAATACGAGAACGTAGCTAGCAAGAAGATAGACATGTCAGACTCCGCGACAAAGGAACTTCAACTTTAAGAATATCGCGGAAGGCAGCAGATTATTATTAAAGACGACGGTTACTTAAAGGTCATGAGCGTATATAGACCCTCTTAATAAAGGGGAGGGGGAAAACCTACTAGACTTGAAATGAACTATGACGATCCGAGCTCCGGGAAAAAGGGATTTACTAACTCGGGGCCAGAGTTCAAAACACATCGGCATGTCAGGAGGATACCTGAAAGAAGTAAAAACGAATGGACAATGAGTGTGTCGTAAGGTAGACATAGGGAGAAATTATTGAAGACACCCTAAGAGAATGTCCCCTGACGACATGAGCTACGATATTTCTAGATCATGGGTTGAATTCCCCGTATCGAGCAAGATTGTGCAGCACTTAAGTATGCAGCGATGTGTTCTAAAGGGGAATAAAGAGAGCGAGAAAAGGCTACAAGCTAAGTTCG